>NC_048900.1:30753084-30765717 GCF_011077185.1 Oxyura jamaicensis | reverse complement strand
GGAAAGGAAAGGAAAGGAAAGGAAAGGAAAGGAAAGGAAAGGAAAGGAAAGGAAAGGAAAGGAAAGAGACAAGACAAGACAAGACAAGACAAGACAAGACAAGAAAAGAAAAGAAAAGAAAAGAAAAGAAAAGAAAAGAAAAGAAAAGAAAAGAGGAAAAAAAGAAAAAAAAAAAAAAAAAAAAAGATGAATATCAGCATATAATGGTGTAACCGTGGTGGGCAAGAGCTGTGAGAACTGTCTGCGATCCTCGTGTCTCAGAGCAGCCCCTGCCTGGCTCACAGCAGGAGCAGGGGCCGACACTCCTGCAGGACTCTGGCTGCCTGCAGCCAGGTTCTGGGCTGAGAAGGGCGCTGAGAGCTTACAAAAATACACCGCAGGCCGAGGGGGACACCCGGCCAGCAGGAGATGCGCAGGCTGCGGGTGTCACTGCCTGACACTGGCTTCTCCCAGCCGCCCGACTGAACGCTTGCAGGCACCCCGGCACGTATTCTCGCTGGAGGTGTCCAAGGGAAGCGTGCGCCCCACAGATAAATAGTAAAAAAGAAACAGCACGGGGCCCCACTGAACATGGGGGAGCTGGGTGCGGCGGGGGGCTGCCTTTGGGGGTCGAACTGAGCAAAACCTGCTCTGCCGGCCCTTTGGTGACAGCGTGCGTTTGCTATGAGGCTGCACAACCTTCTGCATGAGAAATTCGGCAAGACTGGGTCTGCCTTCAGCTCTCACAGGGTGGCTGCGGGCACCTCCCGCCTGGCCACGAAGGGTGCTGTGTCAGAGAACGGCACCCATGGGTGGGCATCGGCCTGGCCACGGCCCCGGTGGGTGCCCCTCGCTGCCGGCACAGCCCACGGCAGCTCCTTCCATGAGCTACAGCATGCGTGAAGAGAAGGAAGCGTGGCCACCCTCTTGTTTCCACACCTGCAGATTTCCATCATCCAGATGGTGTCTGAGAATAAGAAAAATGAGGATGAAAGGGGAAAACTGGTGATGGAGCAGCACCGGGTGCACCGGGCTGCCTTTTGCGGGCAGCCCCTGCCGCTCTCCTCCAACCCTGTCCCCGGTGCCTGGGCTGCAGAGGAGCTACGGGGAGGAACCCGGGGGCACCCCGGGACGTGGGGGCACGGGGGGACAGTGCCGCACCAGCACCCGCTCCTCAGCAGCACCTCGCTTCCGACGTGACATTGCAGCCACCCGTGTTTAATGAGTAACTGTGCTGGCTGGGTAGTTCCTTGGTGGGAAAAGCCCAAGCCAGCGTGCGTAAGGTGAATTTTTAAACGATGTCTTTATGATTGCTGCGGTCACTGGGGAGGTGGTGCTGCGAAGGCCAGGGAAACCCTCACAGCCAGCTGGGAGCCACCCGCGTGGCAGCAGGGCAGCGGGTGTCTGTGTGCTGGGACACGAGGTCCTGCCCCGGGGGGCTTCCAGAAGCCGTGCACGCCCTGCTGCCAGTGCTTTCAAAGCCCATTTAAAAATTCTCCCCACTTGCGACGCTTTTCTCAGATGCTGCTATACCAGGATTTCTCCTGGCACTAAAACGTTGTGTGTGTCGCAAATACCATTTTAATGCTACATGAATCATTGCAAAAAAAAAATGCTTTGAAAGGAAAATGCGTGAGCTCCTTTCCCTGGAAAGGGAAGCGGGTGAAAACGCGCGGCCCTGGGGCCACCCCAGCTCAGCAGCAGCTGGCCCCGCGTGCTGGCTGTGCCCCGCTGGCTGCAGGGCCTTCTGCTGGCACTGCGCCTCTGGCCTCACCTTCAGGCTGCTGCAAAGCATCTTTCCCCATGCCCTGGAAAAAAAATGGCCTTAAGCTGCATCCCGTGGGGTGCTGGGGAAGGCTTCTGGCTCCTTGTTGCGGGGACCCTCAGGCAAGGGGCTGGGGAGTGGCCGGACAGGGCAGGGCTCCGTCCGCTTTCACGGTGCTGAAGAAAGCATTAAAAGCTAGCTGAGATGGCCAGGTTCTAACAAAGTGTTTGCAGTCGCATTGTTTTATTTCTTACAGTGGGGAAAATTTGTAAGATTCATTACTGCATACACTAATTACTTCGGTTAAGTGTCAAAACTGCACAATTTAATGTTGTGTTTTCATATATTAAAGACATTAATTGCCAGCAAACAGTATGCCATGACTAATTCTTTTTCTTTTTTTTTTTAAAAAAAAAAAAAAAAAAGAAGAAGAAGAAGAAGAAGAAATCAATATTAAGTATTTTTACTATTAGGAGCTGAAACAGCACAACATATCCGAAGTCAATGTTTCCCTACTGAGCTGTGCTGTTTAAGGACTCAAGGCTTAGCAATTGCATTATTGCTACCCAAACCGTTATTGGCTCTGTGAATCACGTTACTGCCAGGTTACCACACATGAATTAATACAACAATAACGTGCAGACCCCAGGAGAACACAGGCAGGCGCCGGCTGCAGGGGCTGGGGCAGGATCTGGGGGCACAGGCTCAGGGGTAGCGGGGCAGACGGGTGAGCCAGTGTGGGGGGCAGGGAAACTGCTTCCATTTACCTTGGGGAAATTGTTGAAATCAGTGACTGAGTGGTAAATAAAAAGCAAAAGGCCAATTTGGTTGCAGTGATGGAGGGGAAGGCAAAAGGCAAGAGAAGCTGCTTACTTTGTTCTCCGCTATGACCTACACATTCCCTTAGTTCCTTGTACTTCTCTTGGCAACACGTTAAAATAAAGGTCATGTTTGTGCCTGTAGGTGACCTGGTCGCTTTGGGGATTTAACTGCCTATTCTAAATGTCAGTGTGAATTTCTAAACAATGCAGGTGAAAATGGATGGAAAGAAAATGAGAGCTTGCTCCGCAAAGCCTGCCCACACACCCAGCCACTGCGGGTTGTCCATGTGCAGGATGGGGAGCAAGAGCTGGCGGGTGGCTCCTGCTAGCAGAACACATCCACAGGAAAATAAAATATCTCGCTGGGTCCCATCTCTTCCCAGCAGCAGAGATTTTAGCTTGACTTAAAGACATTCATTCTCTACCCAGGCCAACTGCTGGCAGTGCCCAAGCCCCCTCCGCTGCCTCTCGCTGGGCTCCCACAAGGGCACAGCAATGTTTTTTTCTGCTCATGCTGACCATAGGATGGCTTCACGTGCAGATGGGTCGGGCTGCACGGGCAGTGCTCCTGGAGTCTGCTCCTGGGCAAGGCTGCTGGAGGAGCAGATACAAGGATGTGCATCCCCCCCAGTGGCACGGGGCACTGGTAGCTCTCGGTCTTCCTCTGCTCCTTCCATGGTTCTGCCCCAGGAGCAGAGCTGGAAAACTGAACATCCAGCTTTCACTGCAGCTTCTTGTGCAAATCACTATTTAACAACTATCTCCATTGAAGGCTGCAGTGTGTAAGTAGCATTTCATACCCCATAAAATCAAAGTCTCACTTCATTTAATTGTGTCATTTTTTATGTCATAAAACACTGAAATTGCCCTGGTAAAGGCCTGGGAGGATTTGCTTCTTCACTGCAGGCTCTTGCCCTGGTGATGTGCAGTGCACCCTGCCTGCAGCAGCCCCAGCAGACACGTGCCTCCGAGAGACGGTCGGTTCCGGACATTGACACCCAAACTCTTCAGCAGGTGGCATCTTCCAGACACTGTAAGAACATAAATTTCCTGGGAAATGGCTGGGTTTCAGTCACTCGAGCACTTTTGAAAACCTGTGACTACAGACAGTGAAGAGGAGCACCAGCTAGTAAAGGGATCGCAGCTAAGGACGGATCTCAGAGAACATTAAATATCGCACTTGCGAGTTGGCAGCAGAAGGTGCTCGGGCTCGAAGAATTCCTGTTCCACGACCAAAGTGGAATAACAATTTCTGTCTGGCTGCAGTTGTCCCCCCCTCCTGCTCATTTCCCCTCCTTATTCATTTTTCTTTTCTATATCAACTCTTTGCAAGTCAGATCAGAAAGGACAGTCAGATAAATGTAAATATATATATATATATATGTATTTGTGAATGATCTTGTGCCTTGTCAGCCTCCCTCATGATGATTAGGAAGGAGGCTTGGACAAGACACAGACTGAGTTATATCTGAAGCTGGGGAATAAAAATGACACCTTGGGTAGATATTTCTTTCTTTGATGATAGGGTCATCGTTCTTCCAGGCAAGCCTGGTTCACGGGTCCTTGCTCAAATTCAATTGCCCATTTTCTTCTGCCTCAGTTTTCTGCTGCTGATTGAACTGAGCATTGCCTAAAAGCCTGGAATAGCAGTGAGTGTCTGACGTTTCCAGGTAGCTCCTGCATCTTCCCAGCACAGCCATGGAAGCAGTTATCTTCAGGTTTTCAGATCGTACAGGAAGGCAGCTGTAATTGTCACCATTTTGTCTCTACAGTTTCTCCATGCAATCCCTCAAACCAGACTGTTCAACGGGATCAAATTTTAATTCTCATCCACAACTGTGTCCTTACCAGCGTTCAGGGCATATTCCTACGTTTAGCAAGCGAAACAAAAACCCTGGAGGTTTCTATATTGCCTTTGACTTGTGCTTGGATTTTGGCCGTGCATCGTGTGTGCCCCGGCGAGACGCACTAGGCCCGGGAGCAGCACGGCTGCTAGAGAGGCCCCAGCCCTGCCACCTGCGGCCCTCCCAGCCCTTAACCACACAGGGAAATGATGACTCCAGAGCCCATTCATTTATTAAAGCAACATCTGTCCCCACAGCGGGCACGGCTGCTCTTGCACGCCGTGAGTTGTGACCAGTGGCACATGCCAGCGGCCTGGCACAGTAGTGCTCACCTCGCACCATCCGGAGGGCAAATAAAACACATGCTTGATGCTCAGGGCGATGGGGAGGCACGAGCATCCCCGGGGAACTTGTCCCGACCTAAAACAAGGTCCCTGGCTGCCGTGGCCACCATCAGGGCTGCATCTTCTCCCCAGAGGTTTTCAGGCACTCACGTGCTCTGAGCATGGACACGGTGCTCGCTGCTTTTCGTGCAGCTGCTGCCAGCACCAGACCTTCGCCAGACCTCCTTAATTTCATGGTTTTCTATATCTCTATCAGAAGGCTGAGAGCAGCACCAGTAGAGGTGCGGAATATATGAAACTGGAAGAAAGACCTGTAGAAATTGGAAAAATATCTGCACTTTTCCTACAAAGTATTAAATATCTGAGAACCGAGGTTTAAATCCTTGTTAGCTGAAGTAGCTCTCCTGAATCCCCTTCTGATTTATGGTAGCTGAGATTCCTGCACTGTGTCTTTATGACTAGATTTATGATAAAGTCTCTTCTCACAACAATCACTGTCACAGCCAGTGTCAGAGTAAGGGAGAAAATACCATTAAATACAATAATCGACATTTTCAATTAACCAAGGCTTTGCAGAGGAAGAAAGCAGCTTAGAATTGCTAGGTCTGCTAGAGAAAAATGGGTAAAAAGCACAGCTCATGGTTATAAAAATTGTAGGATGTGGCTGGAGAAGTCCAGGTATTAAAACTAAGAGTCATGCATTAAAATTATGAAAAGGAATGAAAGATGTATCTGTACTCCATGCTCTTTTGTGTCAAAATAACTGCACGCAGCAGGAAGCAAGCAGAGGCTCTCCCTGACAGAGGCAGACGGTGCAGCCCAGGTTCCTCCATCCCCCTCTTCTGCAAATCGAGCAGGTGTTTTGGGCATCCAAGAAATCTCAGAGTTCAGCTCACGGGCTGCAAAAAGTCAGACGGGATGACCGCAAGGCAAAGCAGTCACACACCAACGCCTCTGCTGCCTCACAAAGATGCTGACGAGGTAAGAGGAAGGGTCTGAAGCCACGGCAGGGTGAAGTGGGAGTGCCCCTTTTGGAGCCAGATCCAGGTCGCTCCTGAGGCTCTGAAACCTCGGTTTTAAAGAAATCCTGCTTTTTGGAAAAGTAGCACTGTGATCTGCTCTCCAGCGGGTCCTGTTTTATGAATTTCTATTCAGGTAGAAAATGGAGCAATAGAAGAATTCAAAAACTGCCATTAAAGTTTGCTGCCTCGTGCATGATTCAGCTCCCGGCTGGCAGCGTGCGCACGCGTCCGTGGTGGATGTGATGGTGCCAATGGGCCCCGTGGGGCAGGCCTCCCAGCCTCCCGCCCTGGGCTTCCCTCGTGGTGGGCTAAAAGTACCCCAAAACTGGCCCCAAAGAACCAAATGCTGGGAGACATCAGTGTCCATCTGTCCCCTGCAGCACCATTAATGTCCAGATGTCCACCTGTCCCAGGAGACCTGGGCAGCACCATAAATGCCCGTCGGAGGACGATAACCTCTCCACGTCCTCAGAGCCTCACATGCGTGCGATGATCAGGATCTTCCTGATCTCCTGCGTTTATTTTTGCTTCCCAGATTTCTGTGTTTCAAGCCAGGGTCCGCGTGCGGTGCTGTGATGGCTGCCTGTTGTGCTTCTCGTGATGGAGCCCAGGCAGGGCCAGGCGGGACACGCGCCCTTCTCCCAGAGCTTTCTGTGAGGGACCCAAAACCCCGGCCAGCTGCAGTGCCCGGCAGCCGGGGGTTTACTGAGGGTCAGGCTCACTGCAGGAGCCCTGCAGGGACCACAGGCACCCAACACCCACAGCACCAGTCAGCGTGTCCTTGGGCGAGTGGTCACTGTCTGTGGCAAGTTATTCAGGAACTCCATGTTCGCTTTCTGAGTAAATGCGTGAGCACCAGTGCAATGCTCAGTATATATTTAAATATATATTTTTAAATCATTTCTTCCTCGGAAGTTTCCGATCAGAAACTTGAATTAAAACATCTTGAAACTTCAATTAAAAACTCTTGAACTGTAGTATAAATAATATTTGCTACTGATATAATACACGTCCCTTTCCTCTTATTTTCCTAAGAAAATTGTTTCCACGTTTGGACAAAGTAACAGCTTTCTGATTTCCCACATGAAATGTTTAAAAAGCATCTTTTGCTGCTAAAAAGCAGCCCATGGCCACCAGCCAATCGTCTCCATCACTGAGTCACCACCGACCTTCTGCACGGCAGCGAAACAAGAGCATGAAACACGGTTGGATGGGCAGAGGGTTAGAGCTGAGCGCATGAGGTCCCGTGCTGTTGGCACAGCCCAGGTGCCCCTCGGGCACATCACCAAGCGACCCACGGCAGCTCTGCTCTCCCCAAAGCCTGCACCCTGTGGTGGCAGTCTGGTGGCTCTGCCCATGGGCAGGTGGGGGGCTTCGGCCCCCCAGTGGGACCATCCCCATCCATCGAGTGTCCTGCTGGGCTTCTCTTCATGAGGCATCCTGCATTTTCCTTCCCCTCAACAGGGGAGGCATTCCTACATTATTCATAGATAACCTTTCTCGTCCATGATCTAGGGCAGACATGGTGAAAAACTCGACTTAAAAAAAATATTTTCCTTTGGAAAAAATAGCAAATGAATATGAAAAAAAATAGCTGCTCCGTGTTCCCAGCCCCTGTCACAGGGGACACACGTCGCATGTGTCCCAGCTGAGGGGGATGGGGATGTGGCCAGGGGGGTCAACGTTTTTCTTCTTTTGCATTGATGTGGTCACAACTGAGACACTGCCACCTCCAGAAGCAAGGGGAACATCCCCCAGCCCTCTGGTCCTCCTTGTTCCACTGTGGGGCAGAGCAAAGCTCATGTCCTGGGGCCGGGTGGCTGACGTGAGACCTTCCATGTGTCTCCATGCGGCTACCTCACTGTGAATCAGCTTTCTCACACAGGGGATAACCTGAAACCATGTCTCTTTATAGAGCAAAATAATGCAGTCAGCACATAGCTAAGGGGGCAATTCCATCAGCTCAGGCATGCCTGTGTCACAGTTTCATGTCCCCGTAAGCACCTCTGGATGTGCCCCGGAGCTCTTCTACCCCCTCAGCTGTGCACCCGGTCGCCGTGAGGGTGGTCAGGGTGGGTTGGCTCCCACAGCAGAGCCCCAGAGGAGACACCGGAGCTGCACAGTGAGAGGACCCACCAGGAGACCCCCTCCCAGCCCGAGGTTTCCTCAGGGACGTTCTGGAGACCTTGGGGCTGGAGGTGGTGCTGGCAGCCGATGGGAGTCGAAAGGAGGAGCGCTCACTGACACACGGTGCTTTGCTCCTCAGCCTCCAGCTGGCTTTGAGAACAAACCCGCGGGGATCACACACACTTTATGCTTTTAGAGGCATGCCATGCAAGATCCTACTCTGAGGACTCTTTGAAGACCTGCGTGCTACCAGGGTGAGCAGCAGGGTTTTGGCTGGAACTAGGCCATACCTCCCAAAGCGAGCAGAACAGGCCGGCACTGACCCTGCCCTCGGCACATCAGAGCAGTGTCCCCGTGCGCCTGCAGGAGGAAGGCCAAGGAGCTTCCAGAAGAGCAGGAGCAGGGCGGTTACTGCCTCACCTAATGCACACCATGACAGCTAAATGAGCTGGATGGCACCAGGCAGCAAGGCACTTCGTGGCACTGAGTCTCACTTGTCCCTACAGCCCTGCTTCCAGTATCTGGGAAGGGGATCTCCATCTGCTGCTTCAATCCTTCGACAAACAAACAGAGGCTTCGCTTTTGTGACGAAGCACGGGGTAAACCCAAAGCAGGCAGCAGGGCTGTGCGTGCAGAGCTCTCTGGAGATGCGTGGCCAGAAGCAGGACACACGGGGGACAAACTCCAGCCCAGCGGGCACCCAGGCCCTTTTCTCCTCCCCTTCCTCCACCGGAGAGCTGCTTTTAGTGGCCTTTCAAGGGTATTGGCACTCTTGCCAAGCTTCGTGAGGGCGGTGAATTAACCACACGCCTTCCGAAGCTCAGGCTCGGGAGCCACAAGTCGGCTTTGCCAGGGCAAGCTGCTGCGAGCACAAAGCTCTGTGCCCAACCGGGGCTCCCTCGGTGGGGAGCTTCTTGCTTCTTGCTCGAGCTCTGTGGCACCGAGTCCCCCTTGCCCCAGCCGTGTGGAGTTTTGTGGGCTCCGTGGAGTTACCACTAGTCTGGACAGCTGCCCCCAGGCCTGTTTGTGGGAGCACCACGGAGCCGCTGCAGCGTCTGATACCGTGGGGTCTGGGGCAGAGCGAGCACGAGAACATCAGCGTGTGAAAAGTACCATGAGAAATAAAACCAGTGTGAAACAACCGGCAAAAGCCGAGATTGTGCTGGGCTGTATTTATGGCATTTCATACCTCCTGTATTTAATGCTGCAAAATAACCACCTTGTCAGCAGCGTAGCAGCAGCGGGGAAGTGGCAGCTGTGAGGGTAGCAAAGGAGAGCACAAAGGGCTCAGACACAAGCACCGAGGTGCTTGGGGCACCTGAGATAAGCTGCAGGACCGGGTGTCTGGCCGTGCTGTAGGGGCAGAGCCACACAGGGTCCTGTGGCAGAGGGGTGCACGTGGCGTGGCTGGTGCTGGAGCGGGCATTTCACAGCTCCGGGACCTCAGGCAGTGGAGGTCTGCCTGGCGCCGGGGAGCCACCACCCCTCCTCTCCTCGCAGACCACGCGGGATGTAGCAGCACGCAAGTGACTGAGAAATGCAAAGTACTGCCCGAGGAACAGGAGAGCAGCGCTGGAGCGGCTTCACCGTGGAGCAGCCGGACCCACGTCCCTGCACATGCAGCAGTTACCCTGCTCTCCGCTGAGGCAGCTCGGGGGCTTTCTCACCCACCCGATCACGGCAAGTTTTCTAAGGCACCTTGCATAATCTTTTTTTCCAGGCTGGGCTTGTACCAGCTTTTTTTTTTTATTTCTGAACAAGAAAGAAAGGTCTTGAAAATACCCTGCTTAGACAGATCTCAGTCTGTTTGCTCCTGGCTTTGCTTTAGAGCCTCTGGGGAATCAGATGCTTTTGCAAGCTCTACATCGTTAATTGAAAAGTAAAACAAATGGAGCAGGACTGCAGAAGGAGCAGGTGCAGCTCCTGCCCTCCCACCTCCATGCTCTGGGTGCCAGCATTGCTGCCACACCGTTACCTGGCTTTCTGGGGACCCGCAGCTCCCCACAGCTCCCAAAACACTGGAAAATCCCTGACACAACCAGACAACCCCAAGACACAGCTCCAAAAACTTGCAAGCAAAGCTCCTACATCGCTTTCTGCCCCTTATGCCCCAGGCATGGGGTCCAGTGCAGCACAGTATCACAGCACAGCATCTGCCTGCCCAGCCCCTGCCAGTCCCCTTCCCGGCTTGCTGACCCCTCCGGGATAATTTTGGGGTGAGAGGAAGGACCCAACCTATTAACACCATGCTCTGCACCCATGGTGCCGAAGCGGGGCGAGGAGCCGCTAGCTTCCCCTGGGGGTCACATCCCCAGCCCCTCGCACACCCAGCCGAGAGCCATGGCACAACGAGGGCTCCCCAACCCCCCTGTGCCCATCGAGGCACCCGGCGCTGGCTTACCGTGGGCAGAAGGCTCATCCCTTCCCTGCGGGCAGCGGCCCCGTCCCCACCTCGCTCAGGCAGCTCCTCGGTGCTGGGTGTCCGAGGGTCCCGGGGGCAGTGCGGGATGAGAGCAGCCTGGAACGGTTCGCGGGACGCACGGCGATGCGGGGAGCGCTGCAAAAGCCGGCGCCGTGTCTCCTGCCCTCCGCCGGGAGTGCGTGACAGATCTTAACATGAGCCAGTGAACAGAAATAAGCAGCCGACAACACCCCCGAGATCTCCAGTCTCTGTTAATTACCGTTATAAAGGTAAAACCGAGTAGACACTGAGCTCATGCTTGATTTAAACATAACATTAAAAAGTGAAGAACAAAGGAAAATGCTATATTGGTTCCCTGCGTTCGGCCGTTTATTTGCAGCTTTAGTGCTTTCCTCTGATTGCTTTGTCTCCGTGCCAGCGGTGTCCCGGTCCCGCTCCCCCCACGCTATGTGATGGATTTTGCTGTACGGACAGACCACGGGGCTCCCGGCGGCTCTTTGCCCCCTCCGGGGCCGGGGGCTGCTCACTCGAGCTCGCCTCGGGGCACCCCACGGGGACGCGGCCGGGCGCCAGGGGCTGCAGCCCGGGGTGCGTGGGTGCTGCGGGGAGCGCGGTAGCCATGGGAACACGGGGTTTTAAAGGCTGGATGCTTCGTGCTGCATCACGAATTGCACTTCCCTCGCTCAAGCGGCTCGTGATGCTCTCGGCAAAACATCGGGCAGGAGGAGCTGTACCCCTGTGTGGCGGGACGGATGCACAGGCACAGCGGGATGGGCAGGCAGACACACAGGGATGTGGAGCCCGGATCCTGTGCCTATTGCTCTTGGTGGTCCGTGCTCCCGTCACACGAGCTGCTGAGCAATGTCACCAGCTCCTAGCATCCCACTGCCCCCTCGCCCCCAGCGACACAGCGGGTCCGAGAAGCTGGGACCAGTCACAGGGCAAGGCTGGTCTGTGAAATCCTCGGGAGGTGCCAAGGGAAGGAATATTTCTTCACCCCTACCTACACTTGGCTGCAAGTGAAAAGCATTAAGTGGCCCCAACTGACGCTTAATTTGTTATTTTTATGAGCAAGCTTGGTGCATTTTCCCCTGCGACTCCCACCAGCTGGTGGATGCTCATGCTCAAGATTCAGAGAGTGGAATTCAGAGCTGTGGAGTAGGCAATGCCACAAAAAAACAGCTGCTCTTCACCCTGGCATTGCTGAAAAATGAGAAGTGCGAGCAAGTGCATTCCTTTGAAACATCCTGGCCAGAGAGACAAGGAAACTTGCTGCCTACCAGGCTGCTGCCTCGGGAAGCAGCGAGGATGTGATTGCATTTGAACCCCTTCTCTTGGCTTTCCCTCAGCCTCCCTCGGTTCAGGCTGAGCACTGACCGAGCAGTTGCTGTGCTCTGCCCCGCGTCCCCCCGGCGCCTGCCTTCAGGTGCCCTGTGTTGGCCTCGTCCTCGCAGGTGAGCTAGGTTACTGCTATGGCTGTCACTGCACTTTCACTCCAAGCCCTATTTTCAGGTTCTTACCGTGGGACCCCAAGCTCCCGGGGGCACCCACTGCATTCCCATCCCCACGACAGCCCCCGCGTGCGGCTTTGTCCCGACCTCCGGTGAAGTTTGGGGCCGTTCCTACGTAGCACGACCTGCCACCTCGGCACCAGGGCTGCACACCGGGGTTTTAGTGCACACCTGGTGTGCACGGAAACAGGCTCGTCTCCCTCTTCTAGTCGTCGTTGTTTTCTGACTGTAAATCTAGAATTGCTACCTGCTGTACAGAACTGATACCCCAGTAATCGTTCTGGAGTTGAATCCAGCTATAAATCATGATTAATTATTCATTTGGTGGTTGCACACTTAAACAGAATAATGGCCCGGGAAAGCCTGAGTCACGGTGTTGTATTTGCAGTGCATGATCTGCCGATTAATTGGAAGCTGATTCCAGTGCAGAAAGGCAGGGACTGTGTCACGTTAATGTTTGATGGGGAGAAACTCCGCAGATTTAACATTAATATTAAGCTTGATGCAAATAAACATTTCATTAAAACAAAACTTAATTTTTCATGTTAGCACATCTATTTACTTTTCTGCCACTCTACTATAAAAAAAAAAAAAACACACGGAAACCCATTCATCTGTGAATGGGAGCTGAAAAGCCCCTCCTGGCTCTGGACTCAGTGTCAGGGCCCTGCCTGTAGCTGCTCGCACTGATCTGCCCGGTGCTCGGCTCCTCACCTGCTCCTGTGCCTGTGGGAGCACCCTGTGCCCCCCAGGAGCACCCTGTGCCCCCCAGGAGCCCACCCTGTGCCCCCCAGGAGC
>NC_048900.1:30630120-30753074 GCF_011077185.1 Oxyura jamaicensis | reverse complement strand
GCCCCCCAGGAGCACCCCGTGCCCCCCAGGAGCACCCTGTGCCCTCCAGGAGCCCGCCCCATGCCCTGCAGGATGCCCAGGACACATCCACCCAGGTCCATAACAGCGCGTTTAGGCACGAGAGGCTGGGGACAAGAAGTATTCCTGCTGGGACCCCCCGGACTGCTCACAAGTTCGGGCATGTATTCCCAGTTCTACAACTGCAAAGCTTCAGCCTTGTGTTTTCACCCCTAGTTTCTGTATAAATACAGAAAGTATTTTCTTCCAATTTTGTTTTTCAGCTTAATTTAACTTTTATTGGACTGAGCGAGAAGCTAGCCTCGCTCCATCTAATAGGAAATGTAGACCACGAAATGAGTTCCAAGGGGTTTTCCAGATAGAGCAAGGAAAAAAATGTCATAAAAACTCCAGTTACGAGGTTTCCAGAATCTTAAAAGTAAATCCTGTCAAATATATTTAGTTTTTTTTAAAAAGGGGAAAGAAATCAGACTACATCACTAAAAATCACCTGCAGAAGAGGGGCCGTAGGGACGGGTTTGGTGTTTCAGCAGCAGCCGCATCCCCACTGCCGGGGATCACGACTTGGGTTTCTCGCCATGGGCAGGGGGAACCCAGGGGAGCCGGAGAAAGGAGGAAGGAGTGATTCAGGAAGGCTTTTGCAGGCACAACACAGCAGGATTTCATTTGGCAGACCCCCTCGTGTCCAGCGAACCTCCCCGACACCAGTTATTGCCCCAGAAATACACCTCATTTTCTCGGCTCCTGTTCCAAAGCGAGCCTTTGTGAGCACTTGCCTGCCTGCCAGCGGTGGCCTCGTTGTTCCCAGCTCATCCTCCGCCACAAACCCCAAATCTCGCTATCACAGTCAATGCCGTGGGTGTAGGGAGAGCCTGCCAGGCGCTGTGAGCACTGCACAGCTCCAGAGCAAGGTATTCCCTGGGCCTAATGAAAAAACAGATAACTGCCTTGCTCAGTGCTCTGCACTTCGGCTGATTACAGAATACTTTAACCAAATTTTCTCATTTCCCGGCTTCCCTGCTCCCAGCACGGGGAGGAGCAGGGGCTCGGCAGGGTGCCGAGGTGCCTGGTGTGGTGGCCCTAATTCCCCAGACACCCCCACACTGAGGTTATGTGCCCAGCCGCCTGAACCTGCCGGCGAGCTCTTTGTGCCTCCGTCCCCGTTGCTTCAGGAGTGCCCTGGGGCTGGTGGCACCATGGCCTCTGCTCCCTTGCCTCCTCCACCTCTTCGTACCTCTGAGTGGCTCTGTACAGGCATTTGTCAGCTCCACGAGCTTCTGCAGCGGTTTTCCTGTTCCTGCCCATAACACCACGCTTTGATCCAGGTCCCGGCTTCCTATTTACTGGCAGCGTTTCTCCAGCCCCTGCCATTGCTGCCGCTCTGTCAAAGGTATTTCCCCACTTCATCTTGCACATGGTGCATGAACAAATGTTCTCTTGGTTTGATTTCTTGAGCACATCGCTTCCTTCATTGTGCACATGTGTTCAGAAGGACTCGCAGCAGCATCACATGAAACAGCGGCGGTGGCCTCCAAACCCACAGCCGGTACTTTAGGCTATTCCCGTCCTCGCCTTGTTCCTCACCTGTACTGGGGCAAACGTCTTGAAAATCCTTTGGGAGAGGGAGCACTGTTAGAAGGTAAGCTTTAATTTATTATAGCACCACGCGGTGTGTCTTATCAACTGCTTTTCTCTTGCCACTGAAATGCCTTGCCGGAGCGGGCCTTGTTTTGCAGTCGCACACAGCTGCCTCTCACGCCAAGGATAAATATGGTGCTAAATGGGATGCTCTGACCTACATTTTATGTATATTATGTCTCTGATGCTGATAATGAGCAGAGGAACCTTGATATATTATCACTTACTAGGCAGCATTTTTCCTTGCTTCCATCCTTAGGATGTTATATGTCATTTCTAAAACAAGATGCATTTTCTTTAATTTATGTGAAATACAGAACGTTCTGCAAACGCTGCCATTAAAAAAACTACCAAGGAGCATTCTTTGGTGAGCACGTTTCTCTTTTTCCATTTGGAAGTGCTCGTGAATTTGCAGACAAAAATGCCAATCGCAAGAAGAGCAGCAGCAGCCACGTTGCCCCTCTCCCTGTGCCTGGCCCAGCCTGGGCAGCCCCAGGGCCGAGAGGGACGAGTTACTGCAGTAATTAGGAAAAGAAATGGCAAGACCCATGATGACAGACCTTGGTGAGCCCACAAGACCTGCCCAAAGACCAGCTGGCATCTCCACGGCCCAGGAGGGAGGGTGACCCTTGGCGAGGGCCCCGTGGCTGGTGTCCCTTGTGTCCCCACACGTGCTCTTGTCCAGCCCAGCCTCGAGCACAAGCAACGAGTGGATGAGGATGGGGGAAACCTGACACTGGGAGGAAGGCATTGTCTGCCTGACCTGCAGGCCAGACCTTCATCTACATGGATCCCGGTACCTTCTGCAGCATCGGGTGCATCCTGTTTTATTTCCTGGAAATGTGAAGAATGGGTGAGTCCCCAAATGTGCTCAGTGCCTTCAGGTGACGAGAGGAGCTCCCAGCAGCTGCAGGAATCACACCCACGTCCGGATGTTTGAGCTTCACAAGGAAGCCGTGGTCAGGCTTCAGGAGCAGCAGACACCGAGGATCCGACACATGGTGACTATGTGTGGGCAGATCCTCGTCATGCAAGGCCCATTTTTCTTTCTGATCCTTGGTCCTACACTCCTTGGAGGTACGGATTCCCCACCTCTGCTGGAGGCCAGCACTCCAGCCCCTTCTGATCCAAAATCGCAGCACCATGAGGAGCCCCAGCACGTGAATTAGCAGCAGCTGATACCTGGCCAGCCTCCTCCTTTCTCCTTGCTCCAGTCTCGGTGAGGGAGCGGGGGAATATTCCCCATGGATAAAGCTGCACTCGCTTGCTGGAATTATGAGATCTTTTTTCTGGAAGACGGGTCATCAGAGCTCTAGTGTTCTCCCCACCACACCGATGCCTACTCCCAGGAATGTTAATTGACGTGCTGGGTTACATAGAACGAGCACGTTGAAAGCAGTGCATTTCAGAACAGCATCCTGGCAATTACATGTATTTCCCCAACACAGGGAAAAGAGAAAAATGCTTCGAGGAGTGGGGGTTGAGCAGAAGTTGGTGACTCACAGCAGCAGAGTTCAGAAACCCCTCCTAGAACCCAGGCACTGCAGCTCTCGCCCTCGTCCTCTGCAAGGCTTCCAGGGTGAGCAGCCCCACCGCGAGATCTCGTACCCATCCCCACTAAAAATAAAGCCTTTGGGGACTCAGAAGAGGCATTGCCACAGAGGGATGCCACAGCATCCCCGGGGGAGCTCCCAGCCGTGGCTCCCCTTGCCCCCGGCACTGCAGCTTCTGGCACCACCACGGAAACAAGGGCACACCATGGCTGAGCACAGGCTGACCCCGCACTGCGACGGGAGACATGGAGCAGAGGAAGATGGGGATGCCTTCAAGGACTGGGTAAAGCAAGCACTTTATTATTATTATTATTATTATTTTAAAGTGGAATTTTATGGAGTATGCCCTGAATTTTGCACTTGGAAAGACAGGAGGGATGCAAAGCAGCTCCTCCATCCCAACAGCTGCTTTTGGCCAGCCGTCACCAGAGCCAAGATCCCTCTGAGGGCACATGCAACACCAGGAGCAAGCTGCTGAATTCACCATCCAGACTTGGCAGCAGCACAGACCTCGGGCAGGCAGAGTCCCCCCTCCCCCTGCTCAGTGTGGGTCTCACCGCTGCCTTCCCCTGCCCTTCTGCACCCATGCTGCTGCCTGAGCAGCAAGGTCTTTTTATTACAAGTAAGTTTTCTGTCTTTTTTTTTTTTAATAAAACATTTATTAAAATTTATAAAGTGTAATTATAATTTCTTTAAAGCCTTTTCATTTTTTTTCTCTAATTATTCATGGCCTGCTTAAACTAGCTCATCATTCCTTTGGGATGCTGTGCACCCTGGATTGAGGACACGGAGCTGTTCTCAACAGAATTAGACCCTTTGCTTGTTACCTATCAAGGTTTAATAAATGTGTAGAACAGGTACAAGGGTGACATAAAAGCCCCCTCTGAGTGCTCATCAGGGAGATCCAGGTCCTTGCTGTACAGCAAGGCAGGACCTGCTGCAGGGGAAACCTCAGGTGCTTCAAGTGACCCTGAGGTGGCACAGAAAAGGTTTAATGTTTACTAAATTTTCCCAGCTTCTTATCTCGTCCTTTTCTGGAAGGTGTTAAACATCTACAACAAGTGTTTCTCCAAGGCTCTTCTCAATTGTGGGTTTAATCCAAGAGCAAGAGATGAAAAGGAGATTTGGGTCAAGCCCTGTAAGTATTGTGCTCATTCAATCAGAGCAAAATCAGCGTCGTGGCACAGCTTGTCTCATTCATCCCTAACCAAAGCAGGCAAAGTTTTGGGAAAATTTAGTATCAAAGACTGTATACAATCAATCCACTAAAAGAAATAAAAGAAAGAAAAAAGAAAGAAAAAAGAAAAAGAAAAAAAACAAGGGAGAGATTCAAAGCCTCACTCAGCCTAACTGAACAAGTTCAAGCAGCAAACACAGCTGAAACCATCTTTTCCACTTTACAGACGAGCCTGGAGTAGACAAAGGAACCATGTTTTCCACATCCATGCTACTCTTTTTATTATTATTATTATTATTTATTTATTTGCCTATCCCTTGCTCTGAGAGAGTTCTTGCTTTCCCCTGGGACATCAGAGAGCCATTGGACCCCGACTAGCATTAGCAGAACCAGGGAGCTCCAGAATTTGGTCTTTTTGAGCCCACCCAGGCATGCAGAAGCCTCAGCTCACCCCAACACAGCTCAGCAAGAGCTGCTCCGGCCTCTGTGCAGCCTCAGCCTCTCACACACATTTCAAATATTAATTCTTCAGGGACACACTTGTGTGTCTGAACGCAGCAAGTCTTGGAAAACTAAGTCTTGGGGATTACTGGCTGCAAGCTCTCACCCCATCTCCGCTCGGTGATGTGTTTTCAGTAATATTACGCTGTTTTCAAAACAAAATCCCTTCCCTCCCCATCAAATCTGAAGCCAAGTGCCAGCATTTGCGTGTGCTCATCGCGACACCGACACCCCCCAGAGGCACTGGTCCCGGTCACCCCCACCGCCCTCGCCCCATCTCCCTGGGCAGTGCTGCCCAGCACAAGCAGCCGTGCTGCTGGGATCAGGTCACTCCTGGCACCCAACGCAGGCTGCGGAGCCGGGGTTTGGGTCTGTGGGCTGGGGGCTGCCGCACTGTGCCAGCCTCGTGGGGCACTTGGCAGCGATGTCTGGGGGTGCCTGACCCATAGGAGCCAGGTCTGCTCCTTGGGTGCTGTTTCCCCTACAAACGCAGGGATTGATTGGTGTCTGGGGGCTAAAGCAATGCACTCATTTCAGCAGTGAAGCCACTTGTTGCGATCCCATTTCTTATCGGCTCGGAACGCCACAAAATTACCCCTGGGCACGCAGAGGATGGTAATAGTCCAATCACGTAAATTAAAAGCAACACCGTACAGGCTTCTGGGCAGAGTCTGAGAAGCAGACGTATAATTAACCTTCAGCTGAGCCATGGAAGGTATTGAACCCAACTGAGTCCCAGTGCTTCAGCTGTGAAGCCACCAGCATCCTCAGCAGTCGCATCGATACCCGCAGGCTTCACTTTGAGCTCTCAGCTTTCCCCTGCTTTCATGACACCAAGAGCCCATGCTGGAATTGGGTTTTCTCCTGTTTCTACCTCCTGCCAGCCCTGCCGCACCACGAGCAGCAGCAGGAGGTGCTGCCTTGATGCGCTGCGCTGCGTTGTTCCCTGCCCAAAATTGCCTTTTCTGCCCTTCTCGGCTCCTGCTCTCCTGGCCCCATGGGTGCTCCCCTGCACTGGTATTTACTGTCACGGGGAGAAGCAGAAAAAGTAATGGGAGCAATTTTCACTTCCTAATGACTTTTCTCTGCCGTGGATGTGAGCCTTCGCTGCTTTTTGAAGACCACAGGCCAAATTATCAGTTGACACAGAACCGCAAACCTGCGCTGACATCAGAGACGTCGCAGCAATTCACACCGGCTGGAAATACGCCTGGAAGCCTTTGCAGCTAATTCAGTTCAAAGCAGAGGTTTTGGCAAGCGAGAAACGGCAGAAGTTGCAGACCGGAATTGTTCCGTGTCCCCTAACAAACTTGGTGGCCAAGGCGGACGTCTGCCTCGAGTCCCCCTGTGCTGCAGGAAGCCGTGTGGTGCCACCGCAGACGTCGGTGGTGTCGCACGGACACAACCGGGGTGCTCTGGTGGCAGAACGGCAGTGCCTGGGCTGCGTGGGGATCGTCCGTGTTAAATGAAAAGGTTTAGTTCCTCCCTCGCCCAGAGCTGAGCTGCTTCATGGGGATGGGTCTTGCTGGCTCGGGTGCTGCCGGGGGCAATGAGGGTGCTCCCTAACTGCAGGCGTCATGGTGCTGGGTTTCTCAGTTCCATGCTTGCTACAATCTGGGGGGATGTTTTCTAGCAAGCGTAAAGCATAGCTTCTCTCCCAATTCCATAAACAAACTAAAGAAAGGCACGCTTTGTTCATTATATCCGGCCTGTAGTAACTTCTAAGGTGGCTCAGAAAATTACCCGTTAGCAAGGACAGGATCACACACCACAGCGGAGCTGGTCTCCTGGCTTTCAATACATACCGACGCACGAGCAGCCAGAAAAGCTCACAGCGAGTGTTTTATCTTAGTAGCAAGGACCTGAAGGAAAGCAGATAGAGAAAGCACAAGATTCTTTCCCCCTTCTGCCCCTGATCTGCTGAGCAGAAGCAGCAGAGAGGCTGCTGGGGCCACTGGGAGCCCAGGGGCTCCTTGCCTCTGGCCGTTGCCCCCACGAACCTGGAACTGAGACCTGAGGAGCCACGCAGCTGCCGCAGGCAGGTGCCCAAACGCACGCCAAAATAAAGACAAAGTTCCTTTACTCCCCGTTCCTGAGTGACAATCAATAAGTCTATTATTATCCAGCCAAGGGGAAAGCAGACAAATCGGGCTTAGAAACACTGACGTCCGTGCTTCAAAACAAGGGAACTGCCGATTTCAACCCATGGAAATATTGATGCTTGCAAAAAAAAAGGCAACGTATTTATGGAAGATGTAATTTCTGTGAGATGATAACACCAGGCTGGACAGGGGAAGGCGGGCAGACCTGCACCGACCCACCCAGCAACCTGAAGAACATCACCCGACAGCCAGAGGTCAGCGCTCAGCCTGCCCTGGGGAGGAAATTGAGTGCTGCCGGGCAGCCGCTGGGGCTTTCGCCTTGTCTAATACCTTAATCTTCTTTTCTGGAGCCCGGCTCCCAGTGTTTAATTACGTCTCCATTTTGTGCCCTGATTTCCCCAGCCCTGTGGCTGCTGCCCTTTCCCAGCGGGCTGGGGGCTGGCCCCATTTCCCTGCTCCAGAAGCAGAGATCCCCCCATCCACCATGTGTCTGGGCACAGAAAGGGAGGAGAGGAGCCAGGGGGACCTGCAGCAGCACGGCCCGAGCGGGGGGCACCGGGTTCACCTCCTGGCCCCCCCTGTCCTGCCGCCCCGTGCTGGTGCCTGCCGGGGGGCTTACGGCTCGCCGCCCGCCCGTGGGGCCTTTGGGGAGTTTTAGCAGTGATGCTAAACCAACACGTGGAGTATTTTTAGCTTACGGAATGTACGGCATATTTCTGTCCCTCCATAGAGCAAATTAAGTATTTGATGACAAATTCACCAATTAAGTGGGAGCAACTCAATTGACTTCAGTGGAGTTTCACTGACTTACTCCTGCTAATTCCATTAAGCAGGCTTTACATGACATTTATGTAGACATACTTCTGCCTCCCTCCCTTAATCTGGATATAGGAGTAGTCCCAAGAAACCAGTGGATCATTTCTGGTGGAAAACACTGCCAGCTTTATCTCCTGAGCAAACTTGGCAGCTTGTAAAGGTGACTGCCGAGTTGGAGGTTGGTGTGTAGCAGCCACGTCTCCTGCTTGCTTCAGAGACATCGTTTAACAATGGAATGTAGGAACCTGGAGCTTACAATCTCTAAAAATAATAATAGTAATATGGCTATCGCATTTTAAAGTAGACCTTTCAGGTGTTGCTTTCCCTTTAGACCTAATTCCCTTGGCTCAGGAGGGCGGCTGCGTGCAGCAGCATCCCGATGCAGTGCCGGTGGGCAGCTCTGCCCTGTGGCCACACACTGGAGTTCTGCCCTGGCACTGGGCAGCAAGGACAAAACCCTGAAATTTTCTGGTTTTCTGCACTGGTTTTTGCACAGTGTGGTTGGTTTTCCTGCTGGGGCTGGGACAGGAGGTTCACACCCCCACGCAGCCCCCACGGCACCTGCTCCAACTCCACTCAGCCTCTGTAGGAGGCGGGGACGGGTGTTGGGGCATTAGAGGAGCTCTGATGCTGGGGATTCCAGGTTGAGCAGACCATTTATTCACCCATCATGCAGGTACCTCGCTGCTCAGCCCATTTATTCACCCATCATGCAGGTAACTCACCACTCGGCCCATTTATTCACTCATTATGCAGGTAGCTCACTGCTCAGCCCATTTATTCACCCCTGGCTGCTCCCTGACTGTGGCACGGGTAAGGTCGATGCTCATCCCGAACACCCGCACTGCTCATTTCTAAATATTAGCACAGGAACTGGGGGTGAATTGCCATGCTGCTGGCACACAAAGCCTACTCCTGGGGACTGCCCCACTTCACACCATTTATTTCTATCTATCCTGCCATGGCTGTTCAAGATTTTGTGCATTTCTCTCTCTTCTCTGCTACTTGCCCATGGATGCTCTGCAAGTTCTGTGCCACAATCCGAGGTCTGCTGTGCTGAACCCTCTGACCGTAGCTGCCTTTTTGCAGTAAACTCCAGAGCAGAATAAAAGGATCCTGTCCTAATTTGCAATAAGCCTTCGTGACGTCATTTTGTGGAAACCAAATTATACGGGTTTCACTTGAAATCAATTGAAACATATGAGGCTGCAGCATGAGCCATTATAGATTGATCCTAAAAATTACTTTACTCATAAAAATTACATTGAGACTTCTCTAAATTCAGCGATGACCTAAACTAAGGCAAATGCACTAGATGCCTCATCCTGCTGTCTCCTCTCTTCAGGCAGTACAGTTCCCAGGCAGCGAAAGCAGCGTAACCTCTCGTAACGGGCTCTAGCTGGGCACCGCAGACCCAGCCCGACCCGAACACACCGGACACGTGCAGTGTGCTCACCTTCCACTTACCTCCATCAGCTTTGCACCCCCGAGACCAGGCGTAAAGCAGCAAACCCGGTGACGCTCCCCTGCGCTCGCTGAAGTTTGCTTGCACCTATCTGAGATCACCACGCAGGCTCCTCGAGGGTTCAGGGCTCACAGAAGGGTGTCGCTGCTGCAGGGGGGGGTTCCTGGACACCTTAGAGGAACCATCACTGCAGGCAGACATTGAACTTCTCCCCCCACAAGCTTAATTTAACACGTCACCGCTGGGTACTGATGCTTCACGGTTGTGCTCCTCGGTCTGTGCCCTGCTCCTGCACACCTCATCACGCCCGAGCAGTGAAGCTTTGCAGGTTTTGCCCCTCACAGACCAGCAAAACATCCACGTCCAGAAAACACCTGCAGAGTGCAGCAGCGTGAGCAGGGGGAGACCCTCGGTGCTGCCCAGCAGTGCAGCCACCTCCGGCCAGGATACTGGAAAAACCATGTGCAAACCTGCAAGGCATTAGTGCCTGTTCATGAGGCTGAGCATCCTGCTCTTTTCACCTGCAACACATTAGAAGAGAGGGGACAAACCCCACCAGGGGCTGTGCACGGCCATGCTGGCGCCTGCTCCTCCCCAGCACTCTGTGGGGCCAGCCTTGGCCATCAAGGTGGCAATGTGAGCGAGAAACCATCACAAAGCAGAGGAGAAGTAGCCCTCAGGCATCAATTTATTCAGGAAATGCACTTCTGGAGCCACCAACTATATTGAAATGCAGGGCAGTAAATTATTAGCCATACTGCTAATCACTTCGACTGGGAATTTAATTTTGCACAAAGCAGAGACAATCGCAATTTCAACGCTCAGCTCTGGCTACACTCGTTACCAGTTTTTGTTTTCACATGGTTTTCCTCTCTGCTGTTTCGTGACTGTTAAGGGGAGAAGGGCAGAGGGCATGGTGCTGGGGTGGGCACTCTCCCAGCTGACCCCGTTCAGTGCCCTTGTGCTGAGGGAAGAACCCAAAATGTTGACTGCCATCCACAGACCTCTCCCCCGCCTGCAATATGAAGCTTTACCCCGGTTTTGGAGGCTGCAAGCCCCTGATTTGTAACCCACAGAGAAAGGGGCTTGTTCTGTTTCAATTGCATGCAAAGAGGCCACAGAAGATTAAATTAAAAATATAACAAAACATACGTGAAGCACATCGGGATGAGGGGCTTGGCAGCAACTGTGTTCCTCTAGAGGAAGCACCGGCCTGAATCCTGCAGTGGATGGTGCTGGGCAATGGGTGGTGGGTGCTGAGCTGCTGGCAGCCTGAGGAGGTGCCGGGGCCTCATCCTGCACCACCGCACCCCACAGCACCTGCACTGGGGAGCAGTCAACAGCTCTGAATGCATTAGGTGCTTCTCAGCTGCACCAGCACCAAGCCTCAGCACGCGCCGCTTTTATTCCCTGCTGCCGGTGCTGGCCCGGGCAGAGCTCCCCCAGGAACGCAAACCTCTCTGAATAACAAACAGCGTGAGCAAAAACAACTCGCCGTTTTGTGATGCCTCCCACACCGCCGTGTCTCAGTGCCTCACAAAGTGTTTCGTTGCGTGTTAGCACTGGAAAAAGCCCCGCATTTTGCTGCGTGCCAAGGCACTGAATTTTGCAGGTGGGCTTCCAGCGAGCGGCACGGCTGGCGGGACAGGGGCCCTGTGCCAAGCAGGGATTGTCCCCCTGGAGGGGACACAGCGGCCACGTCCCATGGACAGGAATTAATCGTGCACAAAAAGAGAGTGTTAAACTGGAGCTTGCAACAGAAAATTTGGTAAAAGAAGGACATTTTCCTCCTATATTTGTTCATTTATGCATTGCTTCATATACATTTTTATGGTTTCCTTCATATAGATGTAATATTCACACCGAGAGGCTAAGAAAAGGAGAAGGGACCCAGGAGCTGTCCTGAAGTGCAGGAGAAGTGGAGACTGGGGACAGCGGGAACCAAGCAGTGACAATTCGGTTCCAAAAGGGGACTCCAGACATCAGGCCTGCCGGGGAGGGAGAGGACAAGCAGTGCTGACGGAGGATCTCCATCCCCGTGCTCCTCGGTGCGGGTGAGAGCCAAGCCCTCCTGCCCAGTGTGGTGGTTTTACTCGGGTGGGCGGCAGAGCTCCACCACAACTGCCCTCCCCCTCCTCAAAGAGGAGCGGGGAGAAAATACGATGAAAGGGTTGAACTAAGGATGAGGAGATTGTGCAGTAATTATTGTGACAGACAAAACAGACTCAGCATAGGGAGATAGTAAGATTCATTGCCTATTGCTAACAAGCTAGAGTAGTGAAAAGCAAAGGAAAGAAACCAAAAGCACCTTCCCCCCATCCACCCTCTTCCACCTCCTCCCCCTGAGTGGCGCAGGGGAATGGGGGAATGGGGGCTATGGTCAGTCTATAGCGCTTCTTCTCTGCTGCTCCTTCTCGGTCACTCTTGTCCCCTGTGCTGTGGGGTCCCTCCCACGGGATGCAGTCCTTGCTGAACTGATCCGGCGTGGGCTGCCCACGGGCAGCAGCTCTTCAAGAACTGCTCCAGATCTGGGTCCGTACCACGGGGTCCATCCCTCGGGAGCAAACTGCTCCAACCTGGGTCCCCCACGGGCAGCAGCTCCTGCCAGGTCACCTGCTCCTGCGTGGGCTCCTCTCCACGGGCTGCAGGTCCGGCCTGAAATCTGCTCCGGCAGGGGCCTTCCACAGGCCGCAGTCTCCGTTGGTGCAGGTCCACCTGCTCCACCATGGTCTCCTCCACGGGCTGCAGCGTGGAACCCTGCTCCACCGTGGTACTCCATGGGCTGCAGGGGGACATCCTGCTTCACCATGGTGCTCACCACAGGCTGCAGGGGACTTCTGCTCCAGCGTCTGGAGCACCTCTCCCCCTCCTTCTTCACTGACCTTGGTGCCTGCAAGGCTGTTCCTCACTCCTCTCACTCTCCCAGCTGCTGTGGCATTTTTTTTCCCTGTCTTAAATCTGCTCTCACAGAGGTGTAAAACAACATCACTTACTGGCTCAGCTCTGGTCAGCAGTGGGGCCCTGACCAAACGTGGGGCAGCTTCTAGATCCTTCTCACAGAAGCCACCCCTACGGCCCCCTGCTACCACAACCTTGCCACGTAAACCCAATCCAAAAGGACTTTGGGGGAAAAAATGTTGGAAAATCCCTTTTGTGTCAGCATTGCAGGGGGGCACTGCGAGGGGCAGGGCAGGGCTGCGAGGGCTTGGCCTCAGCTCCCAAACCTCCTGCCAGGAACATGGATTTTGGAGCTGGCAGCGAGCGACCCCGCTGAGCGGTCCTCACCTGGGAGCTCCTGGGTCTGTAGTTAAAATCTTGGATTACAAAAAGTCTGTAGTTAAAACCTTGGATTTTCAGATACCGGCCGAACAAGCTGGGGGCTCTGTGCTGCAGTCGGGCAGAGCCGCCGGCGGCACGCAGAGCAGGGGTGAATTTCATGAAACTTTCACTGCGGCAGGATGAGCCTTTCTTCTCAAAAGTGGCACCACTTATGTTAATTAAATTTGAAGAGTTCATTAGGTAAATGGCAATTGCAATAACATGCTTTAAAGAAATGATGAAACACAAAACCTGCTTTCGGAAAACTCACTTATCTCCTTTCCAGGTAACCTTCAAAGAGCCATGTCAAGATTAAGAAAGGAAAACAACACTTCTGACACGCTGGCTTTCCAGACGAACTGCTAATTAACGCAGGGCAGCTTTCTTTTCTGATTTGTATGTTTTGCTTTTGCTCTGTCTTTGACTTGACCGGCCCTTCTTCTTCCTCCTGAAAGCTGCTGGCTGCAAGGAGTTGGCCATCACCAGTGCCTGGTCTGCGGCCACCACCAGCCATCTCCAGCCACCACCAGCCACCACCAGCCACCACTCATCATCAGTGGCCACCACTGGCCACCACTGACCACCACCAGTCACCACCAGTCACCACTGGCCACCACCGGCCACCATCAGTCACTACTGGCCACCACTGGCCACCACCAGCCACCACTAGCCATCTCCCCGGGGGCAGGCACTGGCTTGCAACACTGCTGTGAGGCCAGCCAGATTGGGGCTATTTTGCTAGGAATAAAATAAAATACAAAGTAAATCTGCAGTGGAAAGGGATGCCTGGCTGCAGACACCCTCCCAGCCGAGATCACCTGCCAGTGCACAGGCTCGCCAGTGCTTTTCCTGGGAGACGAGCACGTTTCTGGTCTCGTAAGCCCCGCAGCTGCGGTGAAGATGTTTATTTGCACTGCGGTGGCACTACAAACTCCAGCTATGTACCAGGATCCAATTATGTCAAGTACTCACTGATTTAACGAGGCGTTCTGGAGGCGGGGGCAGGCAGACGGCTGCAGAAAGCTGCTGCACTCGTTGCAGAAGACGAGGCTCCGGGGGAACTTGTGCTGGGCTGGCTCAGAGCAAGGGGAGGCCGGGACCTCCTGCTGCCAGCCCAATGCCCCTCGTCCCCTCCAGGAGCAGCCCCAGAGCCCCCACGGTGCTGCTGTGCCAAGGGGGACAGAACTGGCACCCAAAGGTGCTCGTGTTCCCTTCCAGCATTCTCCCAACACACAGGAGCGGAGGCAGGTCCGTGGGTCTCCAAGAACCATCATCTCCTGGCCGGTTGGGAAAGAACCTTCAAAATTAATCAAGCAAAATCTGAAGCTTCCAAGTGTTTTTCAATGTGCTTTTGTTTGTTTGTTTGTTTGTTTTATAAGAAATCCTTATTCCATGCGCTTCTCCTGGCATCGCGAGCTCTGGCAAAAGTCAATGGCTGCAGCTGTTAGGGAGCATGCTGCAGAAATACACTTTAAATGTAAAATATTGACAAGCACTGTGGGAGTGAAGCGAAGGACGGTGGGCGCCTGTGTCACCACAGCTTCTCCTACTGCTTCTGAGGGCTGAGGACAAGCAGGAACCGTTTTCGGACATCCTGACATCCCGCGTCAGGCAGGCAGCATCATGAAGGGGAAATCCCCCTTTTGCAACATTTGCATCCAAAGGCATCTGCAAAGGGCAGGAACGTTCCTTGGGGCATCTCCGCCAGCACTGCTGGTGTTCATCCAAGGAATATTTTTGCCCGAGATGCTGCAGCTTGGAACTGGACATGTTAGCGCTGCAGTGTTTCCTGCTCCCACGCTCGTACTGG
The DNA here is from genome assembly GCF_011077185.1 of Oxyura jamaicensis. Lineage (NCBI taxonomy): Eukaryota > Metazoa > Chordata > Aves > Anseriformes > Anatidae > Oxyura > Oxyura jamaicensis. The sequence goes on along the minus strand of NC_048900.1, from coordinate 30,738,676 downwards.
TATTTTTTGGCCCCTTGTAATGCTGTCAGCACGTGGAGGGAGCCTCCAGCAATTTCAGGGACACTGTTCAGTGTTAGCTCAGTGCCAAAGGAGCCGGGGGTACGTGCATTTTGGTGCAGCTCAGCACGAAGCCGGAGGCCCCAGCGGTGGGGCAGCAGCAGACAGAAGCTTCAGGCATGGCAAAGGCATAAAGCAGTTGTTAAAACACAGGGACCTGGAACAAAAAGGGACGCTAAAAAAGAAGAGAGAGGACAAGTTGCAAGAAAAACAACTCAGGGGAAAAGGCGTCTTTGAAACATAGCTTAAGACAAGGCTCAAGGCTGCAGCGCTGTGTGTTGGGGCCCTTCCAGCACTAAGAGCATCCACCTGGCTTCTGCAGTTATTTGCAGGTTCAGAGCTGAGGTTTCTTACTGGGAGCTCATCTCTCCTTCAGCCCTTAATGAGATAATTCTGAGCTCTAAAAGCTGGCAGAAAGTACGTATTAATGACTTTTCTGCTCTTTGGTTCACCAGTGCTCGCAGAGGCATAAAGCTGGCCTGATGGCTGCTGCTGTGTATTGTTTCCCGTTGCGAACGGCCGTGTGCCCGGGGTTAATTAACTTACAACTGGTGGCATCCCGAAACTGGCACTGTGCTGCAACGTGCAGGTGTGGCTGTAAGCGTGCAGCACTTAGCAGCTCGGGTTATTGTCCAGGAAGATGACATCTTTGCAAGCCTGCTCAAAGTACGGTTGTGGGCAAAGAAGGCTATTAGATCATTTTAACCTCGCCTGCATACACGACTGTTTGCTGCCACCACGCTTGTGCCAACCTGTTCCACCCAGCCACCGTAATGGCTGTGTCAGGAGTGAGCTCAGCTTCTTGTTATAACACTGCTGCTTTCCAGATCTGTCTGAAGTGCGCTGGGTGGAAATACAGCCGGGGTGAAGCCCCTGCGCGGAGCTACGAGCAAAAACAGATCTCCTCGCCTGGCTGGGGCTTGAGCAGAATAAAGGAGAATGAACAGGAGCAAGTTTGGGGTCGAGTGGGAGGCCAGGAGCATGGGCTGGCCGAGGAGCTTTGCTCAGGGCTTGGTCAGGTCACCTCGGTGGGGATGTCATGAGCCAGCAGGGCTCGGCTTGCGGCGGGGACAAGGTGCGGATGTAACCCCTGCCTTTTGGACGTGCTGTGGCTCAGTTGGGCTATCTGTGCCTCTTCGGGACGCTGCTTCCCCTGCCATCAGATGTGGACTTTGCTGTTCCTGCATGCAATGACTGTTTGAAGCAGCAGTGCTGGCACATGCAGCGCCTTGGGGCAGGCTCCTGATGGAGACGGGGACACGCGCCCCATCCCGCCCCGCAGCAGCACCTGTGGCCCCATGGCAAACACGAGTAAAAGCTGCCCTGGGAGCAGCTCATGTCAGCTCCTTCCCAGCGCTGAAAACCAGACAGACTGACGCAATGGCTCTGCACTGCCTGCAGAAAGCGTCGGCTTCAACCTTAATTCATCCCCTAGCTACAGCCGAAGCGCACAGCAGTCTGATACGGAGGAGAAGGTAACAGGCAAGAAAAGCAGTCATGGCTGGTAAGGACCACGGAAAGACAGCATGCTGGAGGTGGTTCTCCCCTCCACAAACTCCTGCAAAGTTGACTCTTCTTATTAAGACACAGGAAGCACATTTCCGAGCCTGCTCCCGGGAGACTTTCTGCTATTCTTAGCTGAGCGGAAGGAACAGCACTGTCACAACAAGGAGCGAGGAATAAAGGAGCTAAAAATGGAACGGTGGTGACTTCACTCGCGTTTTGCTTAACATGTTAATATTAATCTCACAAAAATGTTTGTGGTCCTTCTTTGACAATCATTAAGTCTGACTTTCAAAGCTGGTGCCTCGAAGAGGCAAGTATAAAAAGAAAGAAATCAAATCAGACTTAACCAAATATCTGGAATTCAGGCAAGCGGTGTTTCAGCAAAGACGGACGAGATCTATAGTTATTGGATTTTGCAGACCCGACGTCCCGCCCCAGCCCAGCTCCAGCAGCAGGTCATCGTGGGGCTCCTTGGGACTTTCAGCATTATTTAACCCTTCCCTAATGAGGGGCTGGACGACTCCAGTGACCGCTGACCCTGCCTGGGACAGCCTTGCCCAACACAAGCTCAGCCGTCCCTGCCCATGGTGGTGCCCCAGGTCCACTGCCAAAATCGCAGCCCCCGGCTCCACCATCCCACGCCAGCGGCCAGCCCTCAGCCAGGGACATTCCTCCTGCCCGATGGCCACCGGACAGCGTTCATCTTTGTGAAAACAGCTTGTCCACGGCTGGTGGCAGGGCTGCAGGGCTATGAAATGATGAGACCAGAGCTCCGAGACCTGCATCCCGTGTGGAGCTGCCGGGGGAACTGGGACAGCGACAGCCAGCAGTGTGTGCTGCTGCAGCCCTGCGCGTGCAGATTTTGGGGGTGCCCATGCCGCGGAGAGATGCCAGCAGCTTGGTCGGAAAACGTTCCTGCTCGCCTGGGCTGCCTGATGCTGCGAGCAGCATTTATAGCCGCGCGTGGGAGGAATCCTCTCCAGCACGCTGCATTTCTGCAGCTCCCACCGGCAGCACAGCCCCGCTGCCTGCTGATGTCCCCGGCGCTGCCCAGGGACGGTGGCAGCCGCCGGGCTCCTCGGTGGCCCCACATCAGCTGCAACAGCCCCAGCGGTGCAAACAAACTGGCCCCTGGGGGTGGGTTTTCTCCCCCCACATCCCCGCAGATCCCAGCGGTTGTGCCGGGCTGAAACCCCCTCCACATCCCTGCCCGCTCAGCAGGAATCTCCAGAAGCCCTCCGCACGCTTCTGTCGCATCCTGCTGATTTTTCCCTATTTTATGTAAATCACGCATTCAGCCAACTGAAAAGACTTCAGCTGCAATGGGCAGGAAAAGATGGTGGGTTTGCCCCGATAGGAAAAAACTCATTTTCTTGAACCTTTGTGCAGGGACCAGCCCTGGGGACCAGGAGCTGTCCAAGCCCCCAGATGAGGAAAGCAGAGGCTGCCCCAGAGCCCACCGTGCCGCAGCCCTGCCCTGGGGGCCCAGCCCTGCCCTGCGTTGGGCAGGCACCACTCCGAGCTCCATGCCCTGACCACACATCCCAACCCAACACCATGGACCATGCTGCTGCTGTGCCACCCCCGTAACCTTCTGGAGTCCTTGAGAACATGGAAATTCTGTAACCAGCCCTGTATAACCCCTCTGACCAGGGGCTTGGCTTTATTTTCATACCGTGTTACCTCCACGGGCCCTTGGCACATTTTGGGGTGAAAATGGGCTGTGCCGTCCCCGCCAGTGGTGCTGCTGCTGAGCTGCCCAGCAGACCTCACTGCCTTGTAATGAACTCCCAAAGCAGCAGCTGGAAATACCTGCTGCTTAAACAGAATTGGGCAGGCCATAATTAATTAGTGCTTGCAGACCTGTTCTGAACTACTCTGCACCCTGATTTTGAAACAGAGGAATTCAGAAGAGGGGTGCTTAACATGGGGCATCCCGGCTGCAGCAGAGCCAGCACGGAGAGGGCTGAAATTCTTCACCCTCTGACAGCTCCCAGTTCCTGATAAAACAACCAAAAAGGGTTTTTGTGCTTTAACCGATGAACTCAAACTGCCCTCCTGAACTCTTCGTTGTCCTCTTAGCTTGAGCTGAGAGCCTTCAGACAGGTGATAAGCAGGGAAGCAGCTTTAGTGATTCCCAGCAAGCCAATTTGGCTTTGTTCAGCCAAACAACACAAGAAGCTTCTCTTTGAAACAGAGGGGTGCAAGGAGGGACAGGGGGAGGCAATGCTGGAGGCTTCCTGGGCTCCCCTGTGCCGTGTGTGGGGGCGAGGGGCTCGCCAGGAAGCCCCTCTTGGTGGAGTAACCCAACAGCATCACCCCATCAGCATGAAGCCTCCACGTGTACAGGCCCGTACAGGTCTCCAGCAGCTGCTACCAGTCAACCCTGCGGCCCTTAAGAACAGGGGAAACCTCCAGACGGGATCCTAGGCTGAAGATTAAAATTTGTGCGCTGTCCCATTTTGCTCTGACACCAACAAGACGGAAAATTCCTGCTTCCGTCTCATCACTAGCAGAGGTTTCTGGTCTAGAGGAAGAAGAGAAGGAAAAGGAGGAAGAGGAGGAGGAGGAAGAGGAGGAAGAGGAGGAGAAATAATTCCACACACACTGGGTGAAAGTTCCTGGCAGCTCTGCAGCCAGCCTGGCTCCTGGCACTCCCCCGGGCACGGAGCTCTGCCGGAGCTGCCCGCGTTCCCCAAAGGCTGCACGGCAGCGAGCCAGGCCCTCCAGGCATCCCTCCCTTTGATATCAATACAAGTTTCTATTTTCTTGGCAGTTGTAATCATTAGAAATTACATAGTTGGCTGGTCTTCCAGGAGCAAATTAGGAGGATCGGTATTGTTAGGGGAGGCAGCACAGCGAGGGGCAGGGACGGGAACCACGGCGTGCGAATGGGACACGGCACAAAGCTCCCTGGGGCTGCTGGCTTTGCCTCGTCACGCCTCAAGTTATCCCCAAATACCCCCTGATGAATCAGTCTCAATGAGAAATTTTTACACAGATGAATGGCAAACCAAGGCCTGCAGCACTACTCCCAGGCAGAAGAACAGTGGATGTGTTACTTGATTATTCCCTTCAGAAAGCATTTTCCTACCCAAAAAGTGCCAAAAACGGAATAAAAAACTGTTCTTGTATGAAGATGAGCAGGACAAACTTGAGACAGCCCAAAAGTTATGGTACGGAGGGACAAGGATATTTCCATGTTTATAATGCAAGGTTTATTATTTTCATTAAGGTGGATAAAAATTGTCAGAGAAGAGGATTTTTTAAAGAAAAGTGAACTTCTGTGGGCTAACTGCTGTTGCCCAGGGTCACCCCCCCGTGTCACCCAGTTCAGGGACCTGCTCCGGTGCCTGCAGACCCCAGTGCCATGCTCCCGCAGTGCTTCGCAGTGTGACACTGAATAAACACAAGAAATAAGAAAACACAGACACTTTGGGTTTGTTTGCTGAAAATGCAGCATCACATTCCAATGCATTAGAAGCAGGCAGACACACGCTGCCCAAATAAATCACTTTCAATTACAGACGGTGAAATCCTTAGCAAAGCAGGATTTTGCACCAGGGGAGTTTTAGGTTGGATGTTAGGAAGAACTTCTTTACCGAAAGGGTTGTTAGTCACTGGAACGGGCTACCCAGGGAGGTGGTGGAGTCACCATCCCTGGAGGTCTTTAAAAGACGTTTAGATGTAGAGCTTAGGGATATGGTTTAGTGGGGACTGTTAGTGTTAGGTCAGAGGTTGGACTTGATGATCTTGAGGTCTCTTCCAACCTAGAAATTCTGTGATTCTGTGATTCTGTGAAGCAGGATGGAGACCCTCAGCCTGACTCCTGCTCAGCAGCATGGCAGGCTGGGACCTCGTTCTCCTCTCTCTGTAATTACAAATAAATCCTCTTCTAAAATGCTGCCAGATCGGCATTTGTTCTCATTTTTTAATCATTCTCATGCTCTTCCTGAGCACCTTGGAGACCCCAGGCTCCCTGCAGGCGTCCAGCGCTGCCGTCACTGCGCTCTCGGTGCAGTGCCACCTACACAAAGACCCTGCGTGTGCCTCCTGTCCCCAGCAGCAGGTGACAAGTGGCAGGGACCAGGGACACAGCCCAGCCTCTGCAGGCTGCCCAGACTCTGGAGCTCCTTACTCCTTACATCTCGTGCGTCCGACGCTCAAAGGCCGATGGTATCTGGGGTCTCTGCTGCCCACCGGCAGAGGTGGCACCGCCCTTGGAACAAAGCAAGAAGAAGCGACAGGTGAAAGAGACAAGAAAACTGCACCACAGCCACGGAGCATAAATAGGAATGCATCCCATCTCCCCAGAAAAGCCTTTTAGAGCCAAGACAGAAATACTTCTGTTGGCTTTTTTCCTGCCAATGCTGTAATCAGGAGCGTGCTGGGGTGAGTGACTGCGTTAGGCAGAGCACGTAGCGAAAGGCACCCTCATTTCCATCAGCTTCTCTTGCCGGGTGCAAGGCAGGGAATTTCCTGACAAGTGCCCAAGCAGGGCCGATGACGAGCTGGAAATCCTTACCGGGGCTGGCAGGGACAAGAGCTGACAGAGCCCCCGACCTGCTGGGACTAAAAGGACGCCCCACCGCAGCCCCAGGCCTGACGGCTGCACGGGGCTCACTCCAGGAAGGAAGCTGTTTCCCAAAGTCACCAGCAAATCCCCGGTGAGACACATGTCCGATGAGATACACGTCCGCTGAGCTGCCCAGCCCTGCCCGGGGTACGGCAGTGAGCCCGGCCTCAGCGGGCATTTCGCATTAATGTTTCAGGACTACACGGATTTGGTAAAATACTTCCCAGCAGGCTGTCAGATCCCTTCTTCTTGGAGTCGCTGAGAATAAAATCCTATTTTCTTATAAATTTGTGATGTGATGGAATTACAAAACAGGTCAGCTAGAAGGTTGTTAGATACGGCCTAACATCTCCCCCACTGAAACCCAACCACGTGCACGAGCCCGCACCGCGCTGCTGGGCCGAGCAGGGGCAGAACACACGGCAGAGAGCTCGGCCTCGACAGCCAGAGTCCAGGCACAACGTGCAGGGAAAGCCAGCGTCAGAAATCGTCATTGTCACTGCCCCCGTGGAGCTGCTCGGGCTTTCATCTTCCTTAGAGGTGGAGGATAGATAGGTTTTATACGTGCCTCATAAAACGGTATTGCTGAACATTAGAAGCACGTCAAAGTAAGGAAATACAACCGCCTAAGTTATTCTGAGAACCACGTTTTCTAAGAGGTCAGAGCTAGATCCTAAATTTGTGCTAGGAATTACTTCAACTTGCAGTATTAAAATTAAATATAGATGACAGCATTTGCACATTCAACTGAAACCAGGCTGTGCGTGCAAACGTGCTTTGCATGCATTGGTTTGTATCTGCTGTTGGGGAAAACAATCCTGCCTCCCTGGATCTGCTGCAGAAAAAGGACCAGGCATGGAAAATTATGGCCAACAAGGCAGAAGCCCGTGTATCTTTATTTTTGTACACCTGTAGGGGAAATGAAAGCTTTTGTACGAGGGGGAGAAATGTAGAACCCAGGTGGCACTTCCCCTGGCCCCAGGCCACAAGCACAGCGCTCCCCGTGAGGATGAGGAGCCCAGGGGCTCCCCCGGCAGCAGCTCCGAGGTGCTTGGTGGGCAGAGCATCGCCTCTGAAGGGGGGTAATCAAACAATTTCTGGGCTTATTATCCGCATCCTTTTCAACGCCCTTTGCGAAAACCAGATGTCAGAATTTATTTGTGACACGTGAACTATTACGCTGACAGTAGGCAGAGAATAGGGAGCAATTTTGCCATCCGAAAAGCATCTGAATGAAGGGCATTGTCTGAGAGCCATCTTCTCCAGCTGCACTGTGCAGGCTCGGCAGGGCACAGGGAGCCCTCACAGGGGCAGGGAAAGCATCGGAGTAAAGGCGGGCAGAGGAATAATGAGAAATAACTCATCTGGAGAGCAGAGGCTGCACGTGGAACACCTGAGGGGCAGCAGCTCCGCGCTTCACTCCAGAAACATGTGGGAAAGCAGCTTGCAGTGAAGAAGGGTGTTTACAGGCATCTTGTTCGTTGTCTTTTCTTTCCAGGCCTTCAGTGGCAAAATGGCAGGTGAAAGCCAATGCAGGTAAATACAAAATAGCACACGGCAGCAAGCTCCTGAGGAGCTGAGGCGCTGCCCCACAGGAGGAGCAGGACCAGGGATGGAGGGAGCGGTTCTGCAGAGAAGGAAACAGGCACACGACCCATGAGGACACCCCGCGCCCTAGTCATGCACTTATCACTATGATAAAGAACACACACAACATCTCTGGCTTCACTCCTTACCATCGCTCCGACTTGGCCAACGTGAGGCCAGCCTTGCCAAGTAGCACGCGCCTGCACCACGCCGGGGCCGCCTGCTCATCCCCTGGCGATGCTGACCCAGGGCTTCCCCGGGCTGGAGTGGGGTGGGAGGGCTGCGAAAGCTGCTCACACGTTCGGTCCTTCCTGCTCCAGTACCCAGGGGCTTTACCTGAAGTCCGTCCTCACCTCCTCCTAAACCCCGGCCGGAGCGCAGCTCTAATATTTCATAGGCTGGCAGAGACAGAGCCGCCTCGTCACTTTGCATTAACAAAGTCATCAGATCCATTTAGAAGGCAATCAAGAATGTCTCATTTTAATTAGAGGTGGGATTGCCACAATTAAACTAAACAAGAGTCCTTCTTTCTTTTACTGAATCGAACCTCGGCTGCGGTCTCCCCGTGCCCTCCAGCGCCTCCGAGGCAGGTTTCTGCCATCCCCAAGCATGGCAGCACTGAACTCACACAGAGATGTGCTTGATTCTGTGAATATGTAACACGGACGGGTTGGGTACCGGGCATGTTTCATAAGTTACTCACCCGCGGAAAATGCAGGAGGAAATACAGAAAATAGAGCAGCAATATTGCACTCCGCGCGGCTATACTGCGCTGATGAGCCCAGTGCCACTGTCAGGTTTTATTAAAACTCTTCTGAAGGAAGAGCTTTGATGAAAACTGCCTGTTACCTTCTTTTCTACAGCACACGAGGTATGGGGTGAGGGACCAAAATACCCTCAGACAACAGGCTGTGCCTCAAGGCCTGTTCTTTTCCGTGCGCAGCTCAGTGGCACTGCACCAGATGAGGCTGTTGAAAGCTTTTACAGGTTGTGTACTGCAAAGAGAGAGTAGAGGGAAAAAAAAAAAAACTCATTTTTCTACCGGGGAAGTGTGCTGCTGACCCTACTGGGAGCGGCTGCAGCTGCCGGTGTCACCCCCAGGTTTCCTCGATGGCACCAGCAAAGTTTTTTGGTTTGTTTGCAGCAGTGAAAGAAACCTCCGTCATTTCTCACAGGGGAAAACAAGAAGGAACCTAGCACAACGAGCACCCAGATTGCCGGGTGAGATGCTCCACCCGAGGACAACGCGTGGTAACAGCTGTCTGTATTATTTTCGGTAGGACCACCGTCTGTGTGAGCCGCCCAGGACAGAGGCCTCACCGTGCGAAGCTCGGGCTCCACGAAGGCAGCACGGCCAGGCGAAACAAAACCAGCTCTCCTCGGCAGTGCAGGTTTCCCGGTTCATTCAGTGGCAGCCAAAGAGCCTGGCAATAGATGAAGCACATAAAGAAGAGATTCTGCGGCGGTTTGCCACAGGGCTGGACCTGGGCAGAGCCAAGCTGAGCACCATCACATTGCGGAGTTTCACCCAGCATCGCGGCCAGCGTGCACGGGGCCAGCTCGTGCCCGGCCACGAGGGTGCACAGGGCTTGGCCGCCTGCTCAGCCAGGTTTCCTCCTTCACCAGCAGCTCCAATCTGAAATTAATTTCCAGGTTCATTTCCCTCTCGCTGTTTCTCCCTCCCGATGCAAGAGGGGATAATTTAGGCATCGCTCTTACGTTATCATCTGCCCGAATTCTGGACAGCTACAGAGGAAGAACTTTTTGAGCGGTTCCTGCTAAAAAATTATTCATTAATTTATAATGCTATCATCTGGTGCTCCGAGGAAGCAGGGTGATGTCTTTGATTAATTGAAATAATTGAATTTCCCATCCCTACAGAAGGGTGAGCTAAAGGAGCCCTGTGCAGGAGGCTCCTTCGACCGCCCAGCCTCGCCTGTCCCTCTGCGTGCTGCTCCCTGGCCTCAGCTGCCTGAAAAGGGTTTCCCAAGCACGTTCCTTGTCCCGTCACTGCAGGGATGTTCACACACCCTGCGTGAAAGCCCCAGCTTCAGCTGCACGGAGTCAAAATGCCCCGAACCCCCTAGAAGAGGAAACCCAAGGGGGAGCAGGGAGTGTGCTGGGAAACTTCTAGGTAGAGCCAGTGACTGGGCTGGGGTTGTTCAGACAATTCAGATCTACATCTATTCATTTGGGTTAAAACTACCAACTATAAAGACTTGGTAAAAACCTGACATTCCTCCCTGGCACGCTGCATCGGCTTCCTGGAGGAAGGCAGGAGGCGAGGCACGGTCCCAGGCGGCCGGCGGGGAGCGAGAGCTGCTGCGTGGGGCCAGCAAACTGTAAAGCAAAGGGGAACTCAACAGAGAGAGCCAGCTGTGCGCCGGCCGACTTCCCGAAAAGTGCACCGGGAACCCACCCTCCGGTTCGGCAGCACGAGGGCAGGCAGCCAGCCGCCACCAAACAACGTTCAGGAGCCGCGTGTCGGCCCCAGCACCCCAGAGCCTTTGGGTATGCAGGCAGGTAATTGCAAGGGGAAGAGCACGAGGCTCGCTGGAACAGCTCTTCCTAATGGGTCATCTCTGGGCTGCACGCTATTCATTTTTAAAGGATTCTCTCCAAAATTGTACTGAGATGTTTTTGCATGCTCTCTCTTTTGCCCATAAAACAAGACTATTTCTGGCCACGAGCACTGCGAGACGGCCAAGAGCATTAATCTAAATCACCATCATACCTTCCAAATGCAAGCCATCATAAATATTTTCTGTTTATTTATAAAGGGTAATTAATTCCTTTGATTTTGCTATTCAGTGCTCAATAAACCTCTTCCCATCTTTTCCCTGCAGCTCCCAGATTTTGGCTGCTGGGAGGCAGGAAGCGCCAAGGCTGGGAGGGCACCAGGGAAAGCATCACCGCGACAGGCACAAGTACTTCATGGCAGCTAAAAATCCGAGTCAGGACACAGAACTAAGCATTTCCTTTTTTTCCTCACCTCTAGGGAAGTGGAGCTTTCCCCAAGCTCTATGCAGACGGGCACAAAACCAGGTTTTTGTGAAACCAATTATTTCATGGGAAAGCCGGTCTGCAGGACGCCTGGCACAACCCCAGCAGGGCCCAGCCCCATTCCTATCAAAATCTGGCGCTGAGCCTCTGGTCTCGCTCATGGTCCGGGCCAGATCGTGAGCATCTTTCCAAGCATTTCTACCTCCATGGCATCGTGCTTCCCATGCACGCCAGCTTTCGCTTCAGCCTTTTAAATGCAAAGGGCACACCCTGAAAATAAAAGGGCTCCCTGGGATGAAGTGAGCCCCAGCCAGGGCGCCTGCAGCCCCTGCAAGCTCAGCCTGGAATTAAGGTACACAGAGCTCACGGGGAAATGTTGCAGGGAACGACGGTGGAGAAATCATAACGACAGGTTAAGAGCACGGGATTTTGCCTGAGCGTGTTCAATAATGGTTTAAGAAAAGAAGCAGATGAAATTGCAGATGTCATACCGAATGGCACAGGTCTGTCACTCACCAGCAACTCATCGTCCCCTGGGCATCCGTGGATATTTTCATCCTCCCTCCTGGGACTCTGGCAGTGGAACTGGAGCAGCCCCGGGCTGGTGGGGACCAGCACTAAGGGCATAAGGACACCGAGACAGCCGAGAGCCGCCAGCTCTGCACCACCTCACCTGGAGAGGGACGCGCATCGGCCTTGCCTGGCATCTGTCGTTAAAGAGTAACGAAGGCTGTACACAACTGGGAAAAAAAGGAAACAAAATGGTAAAAATAATTTTTTTTTGAACACCACATACGTTACTGCCCAGGGGACCTCCCTGGTATTTCTGGTGCCTGGCAGCCAGGAGGGTTTTCCTCCGAGTGCCCTGAGCACCAGCGGAGCTCCGCAGCACTCCTGGGACATGCTGCAAACTGGAGCTGGGTACCTTCCCCTGGCTTTTTTTTGTCCTACTTCATAAAAAAATTATTATTATCATTTTTTAATTAAGATGAGAAGTCTCCATCATGGCAAAGCACTGCAGCACATGCTATTTAAGATTTAAATTTTAAGATCTTCGGGAGAAAATCTGGGTGATTAACTGCTGAAGACGGGCCTGCAGCACTGAATCACTGAATGGCTCAGGTTGGAAGGGGCCTTAAACACCATGTGTCCTCCTGGACATGCATCTACAACTGCTTTCCAGGTATCATTGCTTCTTTTTTGAGGAAAAACCTGCTGCTTTGAGTTGCACAAAGACAAGTATGGGCCTGAGCTTTCCCCTTGCTGCTGCCATTATTCCTGACGCTGCGAGCAGAAGCAGGACCGGTGTGTGCCAAGCGAACTCCATGCTGGGCTCCTGCTGCATCTGCAATGCAATTGTCACTTACGCTGGCTTCTGGCGCGGATCTGGCTGGTGAAGAAGTATAAGTGAGAATAAAGGATCTCAGTTTTTCATGGGCAGGTTAAAATGCAGGAAGCAAGATGCTGGAAAAATACTCTTTGCCTTGCAAAGCAGGCAGATTGGACGTGGAAATCACCAGCTGAATAATTACAGGACCCTGAGGTGTCACCTTTACTGTCACTTTGCTACAGCTTCAGTCAGGCGGTGGTTTGAATTTCATGGTATTTATGGATTTGAAGTGGATTTTTCTTTTTTTAAGTTTGCTACTGAGAGGCTGGGCTCCGGTTTGAGCCGCAGGGACAGGTCTGTGCCCAGCAGGTCCCCATGTGCCCACTGTGTTTATGTGCCGTGGTCCCAGACATCTCTCTGGCAAACCATGCCATGCAAGCATCCCTTGCAGGGATGCTCCAGCTCCCGCATCACTCCGTGCCGGGTCCCTTCTGAGTGCAACCCCGATGCACGCTTCATGCTGACACCTTCCAGCAAAGCCCACCTCTCCGTCCCCTGGGCCAGGGCTGGCCTCCCGTCCCCACCAGGCTCCTCCCGGTGCCCCGTGCACAGCCCTGCCATCCCTCCCATGGATGCTGAGGATCCTTCCACCTGAAGGACCCAAGTCCCATGCCGTGCAGTGCATTACTATTTCTACAGCCGCTCCAAAAACATGAAGCACCGCGCCGGGGAATGCTATTTCCAGCTTTCTCGAAGACAACCTGAATAAACCCTGGGCTGGGGCATCAGCACGGTGCAGACCTTCACCTCCCAGCCCAGCAGCTCAAAACTGGGAAGAATCGGTTAAGCTGCAGTAAAGGCAGTGCTGCTGCAAAACCTGCGCAGGGCTCTGGCAGGGCAGGGGCGTACAGGCAGCAGACAGCCAGGTGCTGGAGCGAGGCTCGAGGAATCTGCACGAAGCGCGACGCCAGCCCGGCACTAATTACCATGCTCCGTGCTTAAATCATCGGCTTTTCTCATTTGGCTTTCAGTGCAAAATGATTGTTATTTTAATAGGAACAGAAAGTACTCAGCACATTTCGTGCATAAATTCCAGCCTGCCCTCCACTGCGAGCAGCACCGGAGCAGGAGACCGGAGTGCCCACGGGATGCCAGGGACACCGGGGACACCGGGGACACCACAGACACCGGGGACACCAGGGAAGCTTCCACACGGAGCTCTGACCACCAGCAGCACTCTGCCGGCCTGTTTGTGGCTGGAGGTGGGCTGTGAGCAGGGCAGAGCACGGCACTGCTCCAGCTGCCCCTGTGAGAAGCCGGCCACCAGCGGCTGCTTCTGTCCCCACTGCGGCCAGCACCATTTCCCAGCAGGCGACAAGCCTGCCTAATTAAAACCATCCCTAATCTCCTCCAAAAGGCTGAAAATACTAGAGCGCAGAATTTGGGCTTTTCATGAATAAACCGCCTTTTTTTTTTTTTTTCCCCCGGCTCCTCGGTCTGTCTCCATAGTTACCGAGAGACTTGCTGGGCTGCCTCTGCAAGCTAATTGATTTTCAGAAAGCACTGATTAATAAAGAAGCGCCGAGTCGCCCTCTTTTGCAGGGCAGCTCCCGCCGCAGCCCCCACCTTGAATCCCGGAGAGCTGCAGCAGGGCACAAAGCCTCTCCTCCTGTCCGAGCGTGCCACAGCTTGAAGCCACAACACGGGTGCGTGGCCTTCACGCAGGAAGACCGCTGCACCTTGTCAGAGAGCTGTGTCCCCTGCGAGGCCGGCGGGATCGGTGCCAAGCCCTTTCCATCCCTTTTCCGTTCCTCGAGCTGCGTTCCTGGCAGCGGGCTGTCGGAGCACCCTGGGACAGCGCGGCTGCTTGCTCTTGGTTGCTTGCTGGGAACACGGGGACAGAGGGATGTCGATGCCTTCGTTGCTTTTCGCCAAGGGCAGGCTACCCGCTAACACCTCCACCAAGCACGGGCCCGGGCACTGCGCTGCTGGAAGAGCAGATTTCTGACACGGGGTTATCCCAACGCCCCACGGGGAGCGCCTCCTCCTCTTACAGGTGACAAGGAATTGCTTCCCAGTCCCAATATTTTGTACATCTTCCCTTTGGTCCTGCATCCAGATGCTGCACTACGCTCCCCAGGTCTTTTTTTCTTTCCTTTTTTACATGGCAGCTTCTTCACTGCCACGGGTTATGGTGCTGGAGGCAAGATTTTCATCTGTATTTCAACATCCAGCCCGTGTGGAAAGGCAAAGAAAAACTTTGATGAGGAGAACCTCGGGGCCTGAGCATTTCATGCAAAATTTAAAGCGTTCATTAAAAGTGCTCAGAAAAATGCCTTCGTGCCCGTGGCATTGCACATGCTCCTGCTTCACCTCTGCCCAGCGATCCCAGCCGTAACCTCGCCGTTTCCATGCCGAGCACCACAGAAAGTTTGAAGTCAAAACGGAGGCGGAGGGGTGAGGACAAGGTCACCAGGAGCCACCCCGAGCATGCCCGCCCCAGCCCGGCCCGAGGGCCTCTCACTTGGGTGGAGCAAACACAGTGCAAAGAAAAAACACGAAGCGACTTCTCCCACTGCGATTTGCTGGGGAAAACCCACTCCCATGAGGCAAAACGGAGGCAGTTTTGGAGCGGGTAATTATTAGCCCACGGTGCTTCCAAGGCTGTATTCTGAAGATACTCACGCAGGGTTTTTTTTTCACAAGCACACCGCAAACCCTAGCCCAGAGGGTGCCAGGGCTGGCTCAGCACTGAGCCCTGGGCACAGGCTGGGGCAGCACCACCACGTGCCAAATCCTCCCCCTGGGACGGGAGCAAAGGGACGCGGTGGCACGTGTGGGCTCCTGGCTGCAGGCAGGGAACCCCACAGCATCCCATGGGCTCACCCCGGGACCTCTTTAGCAGAGCTTCACGTATTTCAGCATGGCTGTTGGCACTGCTTTGCATCGTGAGCAGTGCTCCAGGTTAGAGCTGGAGGATGACCAGCTGGGGCTCCGTCCCCAGAACTGACCACAGTTTCCCTTCCCCTTCTGCCCATGCTTTGCTAACCGTGGAAGGGGCTGGCCCGAGGCTTGTGCATCCCCGAGGATGTCAGGAGGAACCAGAAAGGATCAGAGAGCCCTCTGCAAACAGAAAGCACCTTGCACGCACGCACCCGTGCGTCTGCTGAACAAGCACCAACTTTTCATCTCGTACATGACACCGCTTCGCTTTATTCTGTTGACAGGCTCTCCTCCCAGCGTGGCTCAGGAGTGTTGGAGAGAACAGCCTGTACAAAACAAAGCTGCCTCCAAAGGCACCGAAAGCGCGCCTGTTTGTGTGCAAGGTGAAAGCCCACGTGGTCGTGACTATTAATGAAATATTGTTCGTTAAAGCAAGGGAAAATACAGTTACCTCTGGTTTCCTCTCCAGCTTGCTTTAGTGTTACTGGGTAAGACGAACCTGGATCAATCAGAATAAACCATGAAGGAGCTCTGTCTCGCTGCGTTGTGCCTCGGCTGGGAAGTGAGTAGCTAGCTTGAGGAAACAGATAGAAACGTAGCATTATTTATGACACATCCTCAGTGCTGTTTCAGTGATTAAATAATTAGGGAGAGAGATTAAAAATTACTTTAAATGAGCTGAATTCCTAAACCCTCCCTCCTCCCCCACCTCGGCCGGCTGTAAGGATCTTTAAATCATGCCTCTTTAAAACAGCTGGCAAGATGAAATACGGCAGCCCGGTAAATCCACACATTTGCAACAGCACTGGGAACAAAAGACGCATCGCTGGGTGAACGGGAGCGGCTGCATCTGCTGCCTGAGAGGGGCGGCACGGTGGCACAATGGCACATCAGCACAGGCTCTGGCTGCCACCCGACCCCCAAGGACCCCCCTGGGGCTCCCCAGGCAGCCTCGGCCTCCCCAGGCGCATTGGAGTGCCCCCACGGGCACGGCACTGCCAGCAAAAGGACTCAGCAAAGGGTCGGTGTGAAGCGGGCAGCGCGGCGATACCCTCAGAATGGGAAAGCAGAGCCCCCGTGCGAGCCTTACCCCATGCACGAGAGCAACCTGGTGGGGTCATTCTGCTCTCTCTGCTCTTTTCCTGGCTGTTGGCACGCTGTGGGTCAGCCTGGAGCTCCGCCTGCTGAGGCGCGCTCTTACACCGAGATTTATCAAATTACCGCTGCCCATTGAGTCAAACAGGTGAAAAAGGCCCCGTGGGGTTGCCTTGACACAGCCCGAGCCATTTGTAACGAATTATTTCCTCCTACTTAGAGGAGGCTTAGTAGACAAATTGCTTTCAGTGGCTACAGTAAGGTAGTAAAAGGGAATGTGTGGGGGATGAAGGTGGGGAAGCAGCTGTGAAAATAGAAATGTCAGGCGGGCTGCAGCGAAAGGAAGCAGAAGTAATGGCTCACAAACGAGGCCATTGTGCTCCAGAAAGACACCGCAGCGTGGTACAGCCCAGCTGGAGCAAGTGGCACTTGGAATTTGGTAAACAAGAGTTCAGCTTCTCTACGTATTTATACCACGGGCCAGTCTTGCTACAGGACAAACTTAGATGTGACCAGAGAAATCCCAGCAAACGTCTGTGGCCGAGCGGGCTGTGGTACAGCCCTGCAGCCATGCCCACTGCTGGATTCGTGCACACAGCCTGGTGTGTGCACCTATCCATACAATAAAGTGAATAAACTCTGGTCCTGCGAACAAGCCCGGTTTTGTAGCACGGAACTGGGTCTTGCCCAAGTCAGAAGTGCTTCTTTCACTGCATCCTCCTCTTCGTGGCTTTGTACGTGCAGATTTTTTTGCACTGGGCCCTGTTTTGTGCTTCTCATTTCAGCTGCCAGAAAATGCTGAGAGCTGCTTTGGCACTCGGACTGGCAAACCTCTCTGAGCAACATGTCTTTTAAAAACGAGTGCCTTTAGTCCCTCTCCCTTTAAACACGTGCACCAGTTTTTGAGGTTTGTAAAAACAGCAGCAATTTTCTGCTAAGTGGCTAATTCAGGGCAAGCCATAACAGTTCAAACGGGTGAGCAGCTGCAGCTGGCAGAGAAGCCACTCTCCATATCAAACCTGGAATTTAAAAAAGCAAATTTCCCATTTTTAAAACAATACTTTTTGGTGCTTTCATATTCCGTTAGATTTTAAAAGGAAGAGTTTAAATATCACCTACTCCCAAAATCTGGAATATCTCACAGCGATGGACAAAATTCCTGACAAAACAGCCCGTTTCTGGGGCTTGTGGGAGGGGTCTGGGCCTTCCAGGGGGTGTGCACTTTGTTAATAAATTAACAGAGACCTTCTAAAGAAGTGCTGGGCTGCGACAGAGCATTCCCCGGAGCAGCAGCATGCCGCATGCCCCATCTCCCGAGCTGTCACCACTCACACACTGCATGGTAAAAATCCACATTTTCAAGTTTGTTTTTTTTTTTTTCCCAAGTAGGTTATTTTCCTAAATAAGACAAAGAATACGCGGGTATCCACTCGGCCTAAAATCAGAAAAGGGAATTTGGGAACTAATTTTCAGCTACCTGAAGTCGTTGGTGCTCACAGACTTCTCACGCAAGCATGAAAGGGAAAAGGAGAGTTAGGAACTCAGACGCCTTCCAGCAGTCACTGACGCAGGTGGACTCCTTCACTTCCCAAGCACAGCCTGACCACTGAGTTCACTGCCAGGACTGGTCACCCAAACAGGGCTTACTGCCTCCCCCCAAGTATCCCCGTGATGTTTCTCTTGTTACGCTTGGGATAAGGGCGAAAACAGTGCTTCGAGCAGGATTTATCCATCCTCCAGACTGTTCCTGAAAAAAAAAAAAAAAAAAAAAAAAATTAACAGAGAAGGAAAGGCACTAACTGCAACAAGCACCCACAGAGCAGTGCAGAACTTCAGACAACAGGAAAAAAAAATCATTGTCCTCTAAGAATACTGATGTAAAACTAGGAAACATAACCAGATTCTGCAAATTAGAGAAATGGAAAAGCATTAGGGAGGAAGCGGTATAAAAACACACCCTCATTTACCTCCTAAGGAGCTGGGGAACTTCACCAAAGGCAGGAGCATGGCAACGGAGCTGTTGGTGCAATTCATTCTCTCTCGTACTCTGAAACTTGTCCCTGTGCCTTTTCACATCCAAAATACCATCTCAGGATGTGAAACAACAAAACTGAAGCCAGGATAATAATCAACACTAGTTTCCCAGAACGTGTCTGGAGCCAGCCAAGCCCCTGCCGGCCGGGGCTCCCAGCGCACTGCCGCACGCGCTACCTCTCCTGCTGCCAGGTTGTCTCTTTGCAGCTCTGACTCACAAATATACATCAAGCACAGCCCATTAGCTTGACTTACAGAAAAAATCTTTCAAAGAAAATGAAAATGCAATCAATGCTGCTGTGGAGCTGAGCGCCGGCGTGATGGGCAGCGGAGATGGGTGGCGTGGAGCACTGCTGCAGGGTGGGGTGGGCAGTGGGGGAAAAGGGGTGCTCTGGGGAGCAGCACGTCCAGGTGAGCCATGTGCAGAGATGCCTTCTAGAAAAAAACAAAACTCAACGGTTTTCTAGTGAAGCAATGAGTCTAAGGAAGCCTAATGCTTATTTCACAAAAGATAAATACTGCTAATCACAGTGCTTTGATTTATTATGCATACTCCAGGTCCCAAGCATCCCTACACATGAGCAAACTTAATGTCTAGAACAGCATCGTTACTACAAGGTAAACCTATATTTATGATGTGATAGCATCTGCTCTGCGATAGCTTTAAATTAAAAGGTTGGCATGGCAACAGATGCTCCCACACTGCTGTGTCTGCCTCGTGCTGCCATTTTGCTCAGGATCCCTGGTGGGTTTAGGATTAACCGCCTACAGTATTTCATTTTGACTAACGAAGCCGTTTTTGGCTGAAGCATCAAACAAACAGCTGAAGCCCTAGCGTGGACTGTGTACTTTTTGTTGCCTAGCTGCCCTGTAATTTCAAAACACGTCTCCCTGAACTCACGCTATTCCGGGTACCCCGAGCTCCTCCCCGGCGCGCTGCCAAGCGGCAGCGACGCACGGTGCTGAGCACCGGGCCCTGGCCAACACTGTGCCCCACGAGTGCCGCAGCTCCCCCTGCTCCCACCTTGTCCCAAAACCTCACCCCACGTGCCACCTCTCCCCCTGCTCCCACCTCATCACAGTATGCAGCAGAGCCAGCCTCCAGCGTGGTCCCCGGGCACGAGCCAAGGGTCGCTCTGCACCCCCCCTGCCACTGCACCACGTAGCAGCAGCAGCTTCGCAGGGTCTGCGATGGCACCTGGGTGCTTTTCAGAGCATTTTCCTTCTCTCCAAGGTACACGCATGTTACAAGATGCCACATACGGTGCAATTGCTCTGACTCCACCCCATGCACTACCTGGGCAAGGAAAACCTTCCCCAGCCCAGCTCAGGTTACCCTGTGTGCAGTGGAAGCCCAGCTCGCTCTGCACTTCCCAAGCAGAAGCAGCAACACTAATGAGATATTTTTCAAGGCAAGAAGGAAAAAAACTGCCTGAAGAAACAGATTGCATTTTCTTGCCTCTCAGGGATGCTTTGTATGAACTGCAGCAGTTTCCACATCCTAAGATTTGGGGTTTCATTTCACCAAATGCAGTTTTTCCTGAGAAGGCGCTGGAAGCTTCCAGTCATTTCTGGGTAGAAAACACAAATTGGGCTCATCCCATTCACGAAGTCAGCCAGTTAGCTTGCAAATGCAGATGGAGTAAGCATCTCTGAACAATTGCTATCTAACCAGTCCTTCCGTAAATCAGATGGCTTTTTTCCAGAGCAACTCTGGAAAAGCCTGATGGAGGCCTGGAGAGAGCCACGCTCCCCGCGACACAAAAGGAAGCCTGAAATGAAATGATCCGAACAGATGCAATCCTGCTTGCTCCCGCACACCCAAAGCGGGACATCTGAAGGGTTTTGGAGTGCTCACCGACAGGCAGGTTCCCGCTGACGAGCCAGGAGGATATGGTCACCTGGAAGGTGGGGGAGATAGGTACAAAAGCAGAAGACCAGTAAGGAAAAGGAGGGAAAACCAGTCTTTTTCATGCCTTTAACAAAAAAAAATAAAAATAAAAAAAAAAAAAGGCAGTGATATTACCACAAACACAGGCAGTGATATTACCACAAACACAAAACCGGGGACGTTCAGGCAAGTGGTAATTTCAGCGAGGAGGGAAAATATTGCTCACAGCAAAGTTACAAAGTTTACATTCGGGGGTCACTTTTATTTTCAGAGGTTTTGTCAGGTACATTATTCAGAAACAGCACAGTGATACGAAGCAGAAAGGGTAGGTCAGAAGTGTTGCAACAATTGTTTTCAAAACAGCTGCGGCAAAGTGCTTGACAGTAGGATTTGGTAAAAACTTGTACCATTAAAAAGGGATCTGTTAACAGCCTTCCTGAGTTTTCCAAAAGGCAGATCAGTTCTCCCTGTGGGAAACTCCTTAATAACCCAAATTTCCTCTTCCTAACAGCACCTCCAAGCACAGCACGAGGCACCCGCCCCGTCATCTTTTTCACTGCTCCTGCCCCTCCGCTCTTGCAGCATCCTTCTGCTCTGACATCTTCACCTTCCTTTTCTTTAGGTAGGATCTAACAACTCAAGGTCTATGCACCCAAACGACCTATTTGGGGCAGTTTTAAGGACTCTAACTCTTCTCTTCTTGGGGCATCTTCTTTCTCCATGCCGACCCCGCTGCTCTGCTGTGCCACGGCAGCTCCATGCACTGCCTGGAAGTGTCCACAACACCACGCACAGCTGGGAACGAGGGGACACATCAGCACCAACCCGGCCTGAGGTCCTTTCCAGGATGAAATAGCAGGGGAAAGCTGAGGGCTGTAGCATTTACTACAAGAAGGTCAAGCTAATTAGGACGGCCTCGTGGGGAAGTGATGTGCAGCTGCCTGTTGTTGAGGAGGTTCTGCCTGCCTCAGCACGAGTGAGCCCAGGAAGGGGAGGAGGATCCAACCCACAGCGTGAGCTCCTGGGCAGCTTGAGAGCAGCAGGGGGAGGAAAGGAATTCAAGAAAACTTCGTTTAACCCAAGGATAATAAATAATCCAGGTGATCAACCAAACCAGGAGCTGCTCTAACGTGAGAACAAGCAGCGATGTGATGCCAAGTGCCTTCTGTACAGATGCTGCCGCTGGACTTCGGCTGACAGGTTTTCAAGGAGCCTTCAGCAGCAAAACTTCGTATCAGCTGCGAAACATTGGCTTCAATTCTGGAAGTTATAGAAAAGCTCGGGCAGAAATCAGACTTGGAGGAGGCACCTTCAAATGTGTCAACAAAACGGAGAAACAGAAAAGAAACAATTACATGGTTAATTATGAAAACAAAAGCCTCATTTAAAAATAGTGCCATTTTGTAAGGAATGGAATTAGGGAAGAGATATGCTATAGAGAAATGCTGTGTATTGCAGGGACTACTTTGCTTACGGAAAGGCAATGCCCAAATCCATTTTCCAGGGACGCAGCGCTGCTCAGGGCTCAACCTATCTTCACAGCACCACACAGGCAGTGCCCGGTTGAGCATTTTGGTAAAACTTTATTAATTAATGGTCATTAATTAGTGAGCAGAGGCTCTTCCTGCCAGCACTACACATGGGATGTGGTGGTTACTGAAATGTCCTGGCCCACCCTGCCCATTGCCAAAGTTAAGCCAAGCAGGGCACCGAGGCTCAATTTCAGTGCTCCACAGCTTCTGTCATTCAAAAAAATAATAATCATCATCATTTTTGCATGCAGCAGGGTGCCAAAAAAATGCAAGGGGAACTCTTCAACCTGTACATTGCTGGTTGTGCTGCTACGATCCCAGCTCTTACAGTATAAACCTCACGTTAAGACTTGGTAGATCCATTTTTTTATTACTGTCCTGAATCAAGGGAAAAATTCATGAACATTTTCATGCAAAAAAGGTGAAGGTTTAACACCTCTCCCAGCAAGCCAAACAAAACAGCACCAGATTTCTAGTGAATACAGATCAGTCTGCATAACAAAGCCTATGTGAACCATCTCATTTCTCAATTAGGGGTCTGTCCTCCTACCTCATCCCTGGCTGCCAAGACGTACAGATGTGCTAGACAGACACTGGCCAGAGCGCTGCGCTTGCTTTGAATGCCCATGAATGTATTCTTTCCATTGTTTCGCCTAAAAGGGTTTCACAGGATTTTGACAATAACAAAGTTAATTTGCGATGCATCAGTTAAAAGAAAAGTGAAAAGGAATCCGTGTGCACAGAAAACGAATCTGTTAATGAACAGAAAATAGCTACAACAGAAATATCTAGATGTAGCAAAGAGGCAAAATCATGCAGCAAGCTGCCTGCAGAACCCAGGAGCAGGATGCTGCCAGCTCCACGAAGCTCCAACCTGTGAGCCCCAGACAGCTTCAGAAATGCTTGGAATTTATCATAAGAGACCCAGAGCCCTCATTCATGCTGAGCAAGTCAATATTAAATTCAAATTCTACATCTCTGAAATGTTAATATTTAAATTTCACAGTTAGGTTCAGGCCAATCTGTTCTAATAAACAGCAGGTTTCTATTACTTAAAAACGTACCCATAAAAATATGAAATATATGCTGCTTACATTTATGTTTTCTGCCCTACTCCGCAGGCATTCCTGTGGCTAGCAAAGGTTTTGGTTAATTGGTACAGAACAAAGTAATTCCAACAAAACCCATTGCAAGGCCAGGTGCACCATGTGCCACGAAGGGCGCTGGCGATCAGCAGCAGCCCCATCTCCACGGATGAGCCTTTTCCCTCCGGCAGCGTGGGGCACCCCGCACAGACAGGGGGGCCCAGTTACTGCTGGGGGGGCACCACTGGGGGACGTATTTCACTGACAACCTCCAAGTCTGTGGGTTTGAATTTTTTCCGTTTGCTGTTTCGCACAGCGGCACTGGGGTGAAGGCTGAGCTCCCTGAGCAGCAGCCGGGGGCAGCCGCAGATAATCCCCATCGCCCCATCCTCCCCGCCCCAGAGATAAGGCTGCACTGGGGATAATGAGCTTTGGTTTAACTGCGTTATCAGTTAAGATTTTTTTTTTAATTACATCTTTCCAAATATTACACTGCAGCACACAAAGAAGCCCTCCCAAGGAAGTTAATCAGGATTAGGTATGGAAACAAGGAGCGGCTCCATGCTTGGAGGCAGCAGCCTGCCCATATCCCTGCCTCCGGGACAGGGGGCACAGGCTCTGCCAGCCCTCCCCAGCACCAGGGAGGAAAAAGCAAAAGCTCCAAAGACATCGAGCAGCTCTGGTGTGAGCCTTGCATGTGCTCTGCAAAGTATTTTTCCTTTAATTAGATTTTTCTCCTGTTCAGAGGACACCTGGGAACCATTATAATCTCTGCTACAACATAGGAAAACAAAGCTTGCAGTTCCACACTTATCTCTGAATAATTTAAATGGAGTGGCTTACAAAACACCAATTTACCTAAACACAACCCATGCAGTCTGTCATGATAGGTTTGATATACAGCCTAAGCCAGAAGGAATATTGGCACTTTCACGTTGAACCAGTTTCAGATGCTCCAAAGCTCCGTGGAAATGCCACAGCATCCAAGCACCAGCTTCTGCTGCTCTGATGTGCTCGATGAAAGGAACAGCAGAAACCCAACTGCAACCACCAGAACTGCAAAAACACCAAAACCCAAACTGAAAAGGGCACTGTGGGGGATCTCAGGAGCCCACCCAGAGCCCTAGGAGGAGCTCACCCTGAGAAAATCCTCCAAGCCTCCTCCATGCTGAACCCACATGCAGCTGATTCCTGGCCAGCCAACCCCGCTGGGCACTTCATGGCTGTGCGGTGCCAGGCCGGCAGCTCCTGAAGCTCCCGGCACTGCACATTCCCTTATCAGCTCCTCACTCACTACACCCTGAGTTCAGCCATAGAAAAATGGATAAAACTAATACTTTTAGCAGCATGCACCTCCCTCACATCCAGGGCTTTTCCCAATTAGCGTAGCGGTTTGTATCAGAGCGGGTGTCCCCGGTGTGCAGGAAAGCATCCAAGACCGTTCTAGCTCTTGCTTTTTTGCCTCTAGTCATGCTGAGAGTCCTGTTGCATTTTATATATCTATATATCTTTTTACAGCATTTTTTCTTCCATTTGAATCACGCACTGAAGTTTGGATCTTCATGGACTTCTTACATCTTATCAAAAAGCATTTTTTCCTCTGAAAAGCGATTTTGTAGAAAGGCTCTACCTGACTCAGCAGGTCGGCTCCCTGCATGCATTCACAGCATTATCTGCTGACATCAGGGACAAAAATAAGTTTTTACTGACTTTTATTCCCACAAACTCTGTGGTTTTCACATAGTCGAGGCTGAAATGAGGTCTGTTCTACCCCGCAGGTCACCACTAAGTGACCGCTACTGAAATTAAGAGATGTCACAGGTTTTATTAATGGCTTGAGCTGCAGCTTGCTCTGAGAGCTCAGGCTGCGTTTCCAGGGCTGGCAGTTAGAAAAACATTATGCTGAAAGCCACTGATTCACACCACCTCAAACCTCACACTCCATCGCTATCACAAAGCAATTTCTCAGACCGGAATTGCACTTCAGAGCTGCTCGCCTTATCAGGCATTACTCCAACACCACAGCCAAGTGTCGTCTTCCTTTTTCCCCCCCCTCCTTGGGCTCTTATTCTTCCAGAGCATCGATAAGTATAATATTGTTCCCACTTCCTTGCTTAAATGCTAATAAAAACCTCACGTCGCTCTGGCAGTCGGTACCTGTTGCCTTTGGCATGACGGTATTTGTACGGACCGGCTTTCCTGCCCAGCCCTTTCACGTGGACTTGAGACCTCTGCAGCCTTTCAGGTCATAAAACTCTCCCTTGCAGGCTGAGCAGCCCTGGTTTTAGTGGCAGAGTGATTTCCTTCGGGAGTCACCGTCTGTGCATTTACAGCAGGACGGTGGCGGACTCGATCATGCCACATGCACGGTGCAGGGTGGGATGGGCGGCCCGGCGGGAGGGCTCTGTGCATCCCTCCTACAAGTGCACGGTGAGAATGCTACAGGAAATATTTTAGGGCAGCACAGGGCAAGGCAGGAGACTGCACCTCGGCACCACATGGGCTCTGCAGGTGGCCCCGAGCAGCGTGCACGAGCTGCCCCAGTCCCCCCAAAGCCCACCCGCCACCACAGCGGCATCACGTTGGCAGCGGCACCGCTCAAAGGGTGAGAGTGGAGCTGGGGAGAGCAGGACAGCGCAGGGGAGGAGAGGTGGCAAAGAGCTGCCCTACTTTAGTGCTATTTTTGAGAACTGTCTCAAATGCAGGATGGATTGACGTGACGCATCAGGCATCCCCATATCCAGCACACCACCGCGCCTAACCTACCACTGCCGACCTTACTGGCCCTAAGTCGTTCTAGCAGTATCATCTTTCCTTAAGCTATGGAAGTATTTTGTCTTATTCTTGAATATATTTAATGAGATGCAACTTCTTTTCAGAGCTCCCACACACAGGCAGGTCCGTTCAAGTAACAGCTTTGCAAATCAAAAAGCATTTCTTCCCCAGTTGCGCTCCAGGTACCTTAAGCATTGGCCACAAACATAAGGTGATATCCACACACTACTTATCGGTTTAGTGGATAATCATGCCTATTTTGAATTGAATCAGTTACACATATTAAGACTTCATATTTTATTAATTCATCAATTTACATTCCATATCAAAATTAAATTTTGTCCAGAATCATTAGGAGCAAACTCAAAATAAGGTAGGTTTTCCACTTCCCTTTTGGAGGTAGCAGATACAATTTCTCAATACTCAAATGGCAAATGAAGAGCATAACCTTGTTTCAGGAGGCTCCTTCTCTTGCGGGTTTTAAATAGACCGTCACGAACGCAGACCTGCAGTCCTTGCCGCATACCAATGTAAAGCTCTGTGTGCACTGCCTGATGGGCTGAGAAACGATTCAGGACTCAGCAATTACCCATTAAAAATAAAACCGGTTTTAAAGGGAATGTTACAGCTGACTCAAATTTATCCATATTAATAAGAAACTGTCTGCTTTCTATTCTGTTTCAAAATTAAAGAAATCTGATTTCCCATATAATCCCAGGAAAAGCCCACGTATAACAGAGTGACAGCCTATTAGCAGCACCCTCACCGTCAGCATTTACCATTTGCCTTGGTACAACTGCTTGGAATGAGGAAGCCTATTTGCTTCCTCATTGCTTCCTTCAACTCATTTGGGCATGAGTTTGATCAATGGGGAGCTAGATAAAGCTGTCCCTTGGTAATTATAATACACTTACCCAGATTTTAAATGAAAATAAAAGGTTTCCTTTTACATCATGATTTTTTATCTGAAAAATGAGTAAAGGAAGGAAGGCTCCAGCACAGACTGTGCCTCTCCCGGCCACCTGGGTTCACCCCGGCTCCGAGAGCAGAGCTGGGGCAGCAGCACCCAGCACCCAAACCCCCACTGCTGTGGGCCCTGCACGGTGACAGCAGCACCGCCACCAAGAAGAGAAACTAAACATCTTGCAACCCAGGCAGGCTGCAGAGAGAAGCATCTCCTCTGGCACCCGTCGCTCCCCTGTCCGGCCTTGGGATGCAGCTGGCAGCCCTGAGCCAGGGCCAAGGCCATGGTTAGCACGCTGTTTGGTGCTGAGAACAGCCTGACAGATTTTGCATGAACTAAGGTATGCCTAATACCTGCTTCTTAAGATTACTAATGAAGGCTAGCTTTCAATTTTAAGGGAACACTACAGCACTGCACATCTCCATTCACACACCTCTGAAAATACAGCCTGTGGGAAAATAAATATTGCTTGAATTAGCAGCGTGTCACATCAAGTTTAAAAAAATCCAATTTTTCATCTCCCTGAAAACCTCCAGCTATAAGGATATGCTAACCAACAGACATCGTGCTGCACTATGCCGATCAAATCAGAAAAACAATTTTACCAGTGAAAAAATGTCAGTACTTCACCTGCTAGTTCTCACCCAGACATCCAGCTAAGCCCCCGAGATTTATTCCTTGGGAGATAAGCAAAAGCAATAGCAAACGCATAATCCAAAGCAACAGTTCCATTCTTTACATTTAATCTACTCAGTTTTGCTCTCTGCAAGCTAGTCCCCGTGTCTTGTCAGCTCGACCGACTTCTGTAGTGCAATGCACAGTGCTTCTCCAGACAAAGGACGGTGCTTTTAATGAAGGCTTAATATGTCAAAAGCATGTATTTTTAATTAACAACACAGTTTGACATCACGGGTAATTCGCTACCCACACATCTGACTAATACACTGTCTCCAGACCAGCTGAAGAGATAAAGCTCAACAACAATAAAAGCAGCTTTTTAAAATCCAAGCACAAAAGAGCTTTAGATAGAAAGCTGGACAGTAAGCACATATTGTTGTTCCCTACAGTGGCTTTTCTCATTAGCGAGGTGGCCTTTTCCAACCACATCCTATAGAATAAAGAGATTTACAAAATCAAGAGCATCAGAGAGCTGTTAGGCAGGGAAATTTTGGAGTTTTTGCTTATCTCAGTACCTTAACAGCACGTACACCGGATAAAATATGATGTTGACATTCTGCCAGCGGAACTGGGAGAACTCAAGCATCAGTTTGTTTTCTCTTCTCACAGTTTCTGGGCTTTTCAAACAAGAATTTAAAGCAGCAGATTAGGCAGGGGTGCTTCCCACTGAAATTCCTAAGCCACATACCCATCCTCAGCCCCGACCAGGTGCCAGCTTTGCTGCGGCGGAGCTCTGCCCGCAGCGGGGGGCTCAGCCACAGCACCATACACCCCCTCCAGAAGCCAGCAGGAGGTAAGCTCAGATAGCTGGGAGGACTTGTTTTCGCTAGAGGGGACGATTAAGGAGTTTATGCTTTGTGGGGAGGTCAGAGGCTTGGCTGCCGGGATGTGGAGCAGGAGCACCCCAAAGCAGCGCTCGGAGGACAGAGGACAGAGGACAGCACCCCAGAAGATGCAGTAGTTGCAGACCCAGCTGGGGACAGGGGAGAAGAGAAGAGGAAGGAATGCAGGAAACTTCAGAGGCTTTCCATTGAAAATGCATTTAAAAGAAATGTTGATAATCCATTTTCCTCAGTTAAATCAATGAGCTGGGCTGGGCCCATAAACCAGCAAGTCTTTGAACAGCCAGTCTCATCTCCATTTAATCCATAAAATATCACCTGTGCCGTGTTTATGCTATAATATACAGCCCTAAAATATGACATTTCAGATTGCAATACAATATTAGAAAGCACATAAAAGAAGTCAGAAGAACAGAGACCTGCATGTGCAAGCAAGAATATATCCTAGACAAGCAGGAAAAAGAAATGCATGGTCGTTAAATAATAAACCTTCATTATTCAGATTCTGTTAAGTATTATGAAGTGATGTTAAACATCCAGAGAAGCCTCAAATGACCTATAAATATAGAATTAATATACCTAATTAAGAGGCAGCAAGCTATGTTTATGGATGAGCTTGGACACAACAGAAGCAGGAAAGACAAAACTGAGCAGAGAGACACGAGATGCCAAAGGCCTGGGTGCTGTAAAAGGGCTGGGAACCTGGCTTCAACCCCCAGGTGCTGCAGAAACCCCGAGAAGGCTCCAAAGGTCTGAAGGATTTGCTCCCCTAGCCAGGAGGGCTACCTGGCCATGATTCAGCCAGGCAGAGCTGCCATGGTCATGCTGTCCATGCAGGACCCAGGCAGGGCTGTGGAGCCCCCCATCACCGAGCAGCCAGCGAGCACAAAGCGCAGGGGGTGGCCAAGGCCAGCACGGCCCGTCCCCACCAGCCCCTTGGGGCCTTGTCTGCTGTTTGTTAAAAACAACACGTCCTAGATATCTGCAGTGACTGGAAGAGGAGAAAAGCCTCGCTTTGCAGCAGAAAGACACCCACAGCAGCTCCAAGGCCTCTGCTCTCTGCAGCTTCTGCGAGAAGGCACGAGCTGCTCTTTGATAGCAATGGCTTGGAGAGCTCACCCGAGAGCACGGCCACCCCAGCAAGGAAAACGCTGGGCACTTCTCAGAGCCCCCGAGCTGAAGTCTTTGTAGAAACTGAAGACCAAAGAACAGCCCACCCAACAGAGCTTCATTGGGCAGGTAACAGTGGCGTTTGGCTGTGACCCATAGCTGCCCCTTGGTGAGGCAGAAAACTGAGGTGGATGGAGTAAAGAAACAAAGGCAAAGGAGAAAAACAGCATGAAAGGGGCTGCGTAGCTGAAATCCAGAGAGTATTTCAGTTAAATGAGGTCAGCATATCAGGAGCAATCCCCCAGGCTCCTCACTGCTTTCAGTAGCGTGGTCAAAATCTACAAAGAGCCGAAGGACACCTGGTTTTGCCTTGGTCCTAGGAGTGGATTAGCTGGGAAATATCAAAACAAAAACCAGAGACCACAGTTGAGTTCTCATGGCTAAGCCGGTGTACAGATTTTCACATTTAAAGTCCTTTACGAATCAGTGACTTTCGCATAGCAACTGTGTTCGCAGTAATCCTCATCTGCACGGGCTTCGGCTCCGCGCCAGGCCTCTGACCACTCGGGGGAGGAAGCTGCCTCGTCAGAAAGCCTCTGTGCATGCTGCAGCCGTGGACAAGCAGCACTGAGCTTCAGCAGGAGCCAAAACAAAAGAGCTTTGCCCTTAGGAGAAGGATGGCAACGTCAAAGTCTCCATAAGAAAGCAGGAAGCCAGGAATAGAGGTCCAAAATCAATAGACCCCCATGTGCTTTGACTTGGAGTAACTAGGAAACTGCACAGCCCAGGTCACACCAGGAGAAAAACAGCAACATGCAAAACCCCAGCAAAGGATCCTAAATATTCAGATCAGTTACCTCCTGGAAGGATGGATTTTTCTCCAATAGTTTGGAAAATCCTTTTGTTCCATTAAAAAGGAAAGGGAAAAAAAAAAGTTTTTAGCCCCTACCTGAACCAAAAATCAGGAGATTACAAACCTTTGGTTGTATAATTATGGAAATAAACTAAAAGTCCCATGCAGTATGATCTGGTGAGAGCAGCAAGTAATGCGACAGCCTGCTCCCAGGGCATCGATGCCGTGACACTGCCTGAACAAGGAAACGCTCTCGGGAGAGGGAAGCAGACCAGACGTGCTCGCAGTCCCGTGAGCCCTGGCCCTGACACTCGGGGTCGGGGCAGACCCGGTGTGCTGAGACCTCACCCAGCGTAACGCAGGTGCTCTGCATCGCTCCTAAGGCAGCTCAGCCCCCGGTCTCTGTGGCACCAAGCAGGATCCAAAGAGCCACACCGTGGGACAGCCCGGTGCTGGAGCTGGGGACGGGGCATCCAGCGGCTGCTCGGCCTCAGGAGGACGGAGCAAGGGCACAAAGTCTGAAGTGGTGGAGGGGCAAGTCCAGAAGACAGAAAACAGGACATTTATTGATCGCTGTGCTGTCGCAAACAAAACGCAGCGTCGTGTTGGACGTGTACAAACAGCTGCCATATTAACATGTGACCGAAGGCTTACAAGGCATTAGTGATGAAATATCTTATTAGCAACACAAGAAAAAAGCACACATTCCCCACATAACCCGTGATAAATGATTTCTGAGAAGTTTCACATAAATAAGCTTAAAGTTGCAATTTTTCTGCCGTGCTGTCAGTTTCACCCCAGAGTATGGCAATGAATTTGTCTTTTGGAGGCTTTTTCATTTGGGATTTTTGTTTCAGCAACAAGACATGATGGGGAAAAGAATTCTTTGTAGGATTGTATTTCCCACCCGGACAAACAGGGAGTATTCTCACTAACACAGGGAAATGGAAGCATTGTATTAGTTAATGCATTAACAATAATAATTACTCATATTCATATCACACTAGAGGGACAAAGATGGATAAATTGTTTAATAAGATTTTTCTCAAAACTAAATCAACCAAAAAAAAAAAAAAAGGTAATTTGCAGAGCAAATCAGTAGCTGATTTTTGTACCAGAAACATTTAGCTGATTTTATGCATTTCTCTCTCCCATGTATTGATATGGGTTGCAACCATTAAGCACAACCAGCAGTGCGACAAGCCGTGCTGAGCAGCTAGAGCCAGGCAACAACTCTCCTACGTGCTGCCTCCTGGCAGGGGGACAGCCGGGGGAGCAGCAGGGTTATCGGTCTGCGCTGGACAAAGGGAGAACCACGGCTGTAAGGGAACAAAACCAAACGCATTATAGTTCTGGTTCTAGATCTGTTTGTCTGTCGGCTCTGTGCTATCAGCCCCTGTTACATCAGCTCTGAGAAGCGCAAAGCCCATTTCTCTTGGCCAACTCAGTCTGCAGGACAAGTCTTGGAAATGGGCGAGTGTCACGAGCCGTTCCCAGAGCTCGCGCCCAGCCTCCACGCAGAGGGAATAACCTGAAGTGCTTTGAGAGACGGAGCTGATGGATCAGGAAAAGAGAAAATTAATTTTAGCTGCCACCATTGGGTATACCGACTGGGCTAAAGAGCAAAAGGGAAATAAGTCTAAAAAACATCAGAAGGGGTTAAATACGCAGGATGCGTAATTCAGAAAAATACATGAAGAGTACTAGAATTAGTATTTAAGATGAGCTGCCAAGTATTTTTTAAAAACTTTTGCGTGAATTTGATTCTTTGTATGGGCTTGAAAAACTGTTTGGAATAGCTTTGCAGTATTTGCTCTTTGTTTTATCCTTAAAATCTTAGGAATGCCAATATTGGCCTGTTTTTCTACAGAATTTTTGAAGATCCCAAGGACATACTTTTAAGCCAAGCCTTAAGCAGAGATGCCGGATTTTGAGCAAAGCCTTCCTTTCTCTGAAATGTTAATTAGCCACTCAGGTGGAAAACTTTAGGAAAAAAAGCAAAATTTCACAATATTTCGCTCTCAACCCTTCCCTTTTAAGCACGGAGTTTTCACATCCTTTATTCTTGAAACTATCTTCACTTATTTTCTCAGATTTTGTGTTTTTTTTTTAGACCAAACACCTTAGAAGTTTAACATAAATACCCTACAGCCCCTTGAAGCCTTTTTCCAGCTACCAATATCTGGCTCGTTACATGGTCCGGCTTATTAAGGCAGCTAACAGAGCCCTATTTGCAAGGTATTTAGAAGACAAACAATCAAGAGAACATATAATTTGCAACTTTTCTACGATTTGCCATTATAAACATCCATTCTCACAGCACTTTACTCGTGTTGGAAATGTATCATCAATTCTTGGAAAAAGCCCTTGATTGATGGTGTTTCCAGACAAACTGGGAGCCTGTCCTTTTTATCACAAGACAATTGATAACGAATTAAGTTATTCAACTAATTATACAATCACATCCCAAAAACTCATTGTGGGTCTTTCCCCTAGCAGCTTTCTGCTTGTTTTCCTCGTCTAGCAACAACCTGAACAAAAAGCACCGTGTTATGAAGAAGAGATGAAAGGAAAACCAAGGGGCTCTGACGGCTCTTTCATCTGCAGGTCTTCAAAATATCTGTAGGGCAAACACTTCTGATTCCTCCTGCAGCAGCGCACAGCGGGCCCTGGCACGGCTCCGGGCTGTAAGCAGGCACAGCGGCACGGACCTCTTGGCACCTCGGGCAGGAGTCCAGGCTTTGGGAGATGTTGCATCACACTTGAAATATTTTTGGGGAAAGCTTTCCTCTGAAGAGTTCGAGTCCCAGGCGTGATTTCTCATCAAGGGAAAAGGTGGCAACCCTGCCTAACCAACTCCGTTGAATCCCAGTTTATTCCAGCTAAACAGTGAGCAGATGGGAAAATGCAGTCAGGGAGGGACCCAGAAATGGGCGAGAGGCAAAAGACAGGCAGGAGGCTGTCCTCACACACCCGGCTTCAGACTCCATCAGACATAACGCCTGTGTTTGAAAACCCGAAAAATCAGCGGGTGGTGACAACATGCTCAAATCCCCCCCAGCTGCACTCTGGGCTTGCAACTTCTTGCTGCAGACACTGGGATCGATCCATTTGTCGTCTCCAAGCCGCAGGGCAGGAGAACCACTCTCCGTGATGCAGCGTTTCAAACTCTTCTTTTGGACCTCACCTGGCAAACAGATGCACACCTTGGGAACTGCGCCTCCCACTCAGCCTTGGCAGAGCCTCCAGCCTGCCCCACGCCTGCAGCCTCCACATCTGCTCTGCCAGCCAAGCAGCACCACTCCTGTATCTGCAGCCCTAATCCCATAATAAATAGGCTTTTTTTCTCTCTTTTTTTTTTTTTTTAAATAAAACTATTGCCAAGTAGTATACTATCTGGCACTGCTCTGTTTAACTGAATAATTTGCTAGGACTGAATTACTATAGCCTGTATTAAATGTTGAGATTATCGAACATGTGCTTGTACTGAATTAATATTTTATCACTCCCGGGTCCTGTGTGGGCTGGCTGTTCTCCTGGAGTGCTTTAGCACCATGGAAACGTTGGGAGATATTTTCTCTTAATTGCATGAATGGTTGACAGATAACAGTACAGTACCATGGAATTAAACCGCGATTGCTGAAGAATTCAGATGAGCTGCTAACACTGCTTCTCTTGTTTTAGTTTTATTTTTAAACCTGGCAACATCTGTCCTTGTCCATTTATTTCTGAAAACTTCAGTACCAGTAGGCAATGCATCTGTGTGACACGTGGCACACAATTAGCGCATTTCAGAGGTGAGCCCTTTAAACTTGAGAGAATTTCAGTTGAGGGAAAGAATAAAGATCTCGAGTGATTAAAAACTCTAATGAATTGTTTTTTCCTTTTAATTTGTATTTTTATGACAAGGCTAATTCTCTAAATAGCCCCTTGCTTTTTAGAACTGTCAGGAAAATAGTATTTAAGCACTGGTACTCAAAATTATTGACAGCAAATCCAGGTAGCTGGTTATAAATTGACTTTTTATATTTCTCAAGTTAGAATTGTTCAATAACTTGCAGGACAAAGCCCTAAAAATCACTGAGCATTATTACATAATCAGGCAGTTTTACAAAGTATTTAAAAAAAAAAAAAAAAAAAATCTGATTTGTTCTGCATGATTCACCACAGTGTAGCTGTTCAGGACACGTATTGTCTTCAAGAAAACATGTAATCTGCCCGTGTAAGCTTGTGACACCTTCCCTGCACCGCCTGCTCTGCCTCCCAGGGCATTGCTGAAGTACCCCAAGTACCTTTGCTCAAGATCACGCGACTGTTCGATGGATAACAAATTATTGTAATTATCCCCAGTGCTACAAAAGGCAACTGCATTCTGCAAACGAGGTGAGGTGCTGCACCAAAACTAAGCACAGCGACAGTCCCTTTGGGGGCCCCAGGAAGACGCTGCTGGCACCCACGCTGAGCAGAGCAGCTTCACGGCGAGCTGCCCACAGCACCCTCCTGTCGGACAGCAGGGTAAAGCTGTCCTGAAGTGCTCCTGCTTCAGCTCCTCATTGCCGGGTTTGGGGCTAGAGCTCAGCCTGCTCTCGGGGCTGGCGGGACAAGTCTGGAAGCAGAACAGGGAGGAACAATTGGTTTTGCTTTTTTTTTTTAGGTGCACAGAAATCTTACGTAACCAGCGAATTGTATTCCTCAAGAGAAACCATGCAATGAATTTAGCTAAACTGAATGAAGTTTCTGCAATTTTATGAGAGCGGAGCATTAAGTGCTATATGGCTGAAGCAGTGTTTGAGCCCTACCCCAACTGAAAAAATAAAAAATAAAAATAAAAAATCAAAGCCCGTGCCCTGGATGCAATCCGAATCCAGATACTGAGCCACAGACCCACTGCTCCCCAGGAGTTTTCTGTAGGCACTTGGAGCATAGCAAACGAATGTGCTTTCAGAACTCTTTCCCGATTTTAATCGGAGCACATCACATACGGAGAACTGAACTCCGCCTATAGGTGACAGACTGGTAGCCTGGAAGGGATCCACGGGTTTATATCCACCCCTGCCTCCAGCAGCAGGGAAGCAGAGCCCAGCCGGCAGCGGGGCAGGTCTGAGAGCTGGGAGATGGTGGTGGCTGTGCCTTTGCTTCGCTGGCTCGGCGAGAACCCTCCTGGAGCCCCTGTTAAAGCAAGCAAGTTATATTAAAGCCATTTATCTTTATCATTAACATAATATGCCACCAGAAACTTCCAGTAAAGCCTTGAGTTTGTGTGTGTGTTGTGTGTGTGTATTTTTTTTTAATGAGATGGATCTGAGCCAAGTTCCAGGTTCCAAATGAGACATCTCTGAAAACTCACCGAGTTCCAGTTCTGTACTCGGATCCAGATCTATTTTGTCACCGTGCCCTTTTTAAATATGCAGCGGTGAAGCCTGGAACTAATCAAGATCTTGGCTTCCGAGCGTTCAAAGCCCAGGTTTGAGCTGTCTGATTTCCCTGCTGCCAGTGAAGGGCAGCACTTACAGCCTCGTGGAGAACACCCCGCTGTGCCTCCCCACGCCTGCGGGCACCCCTGGAGCAGAGCAGGGATGGTCCAGGTCCCATCCCACGGGGGTGGCAGGCGCTGTCCTGCCAGCAGCTTCCCTTTGAAAACACCAAGACAACAATTACGTTTGAAAAAGTCTAAATTCAGTAAGACGAGAGCTAAATGAGGCCGTGATCATCTCAGAACGCATCTGTTTGTTCTCTACAGCAAATGACACCATTATCTATATTCTAAAACAGAGTAAACTACCTTAAAGTGCTCATCTGTTGAGGAAAGTTTGATTTGCCATGAGAGTTATGGTCCAAATAGAAGAAAAGCTTTTTTATCAACCAAACAAACAAGTTCCATATTTAATCTGCAGTCATTCCACCTGTGTTTACAGGACTGTAGGTAAAAAACATTTAGGAATCGTCACTTTTCTATGGTTGAAGTCTCCCCAGAAAAAAAGTTTTCTATTTTCCTAAAATTTCATCTATGCGGACAGAAGAATCCTTATCTAAAGGCCTCAGAAACCAAACTTCCCAAACTTGACGCTTACAAGAAATGCTCAAAGTGTTGCACTGTGTTTAACCTGCGTTGAAATCAAGCGTAGCCGTGGCACTAAAATCTTGCACGTGCTTTGGAAGTGTAGGGATTAATGTAAATACCGCACACCTTCCTGTGTGATCGCCGAGTACAAAACCATGTAAACTCCTCCTGTTGCTTCCATCCAGCCTGAATTCAGACGACAGACTCGAGGAGCATTTGTCAGCTCATGTGCGCAGCCCCCGCTAGCAGCAGTGCTGATGCCCTGCAAACAGCAACATTAACATTGCTGAAAAATTCATGGCCAAGCAGAGAAATAGACCCCTTCGGGTGAAAAACAGCTCCATGCAGTGACTAACCCACATGTATCCTTGTCAGATAGCGGGTAAGCAGACACTTGTTCTGCACACACAAAGCTGAAAATATACGTAACTGGCAATGCAAAAGCATGACTCCTTCAGCTTGCTCTTTGACTATGTATATGTGGGTAGCTTGGCACATTTCCATCAGCATCATTCAAGATTAAATCAAATCAATCTTCAGCACATTACTACACCGCTTTTGGCGTTGCTGTATCCACATCCATATACCTAGTCTAAAATTAGAGTTGTTGGAAATGCGCTATCAGGAGGAAAATCGGCTGAAAGGAGAGGAGAAGCCAATTGTGGATGGGGCTGGTTGCGTTTCCTGTTACCAAGATTGCCCAGCACTTAGGACCAGGACCGCTTAACAACAGGCTCTCATATCAGAAAACTTTCCACTCCATTCCCATTCCCACCCTACTTCAGTTGGAAGAGAGATTGCCTATAATTTTTAAATACAAGTCCAGAGGTGAAAAAGCCACTTCGCTAAAGCTGTGTTTAGCCTGGAGGTCAGGCACTCGTACGGACTAGGTGGGAGCTCCTAGGTGGACCAAGGACGTGACCTCCATCTCCATAATCCGTGGTGCTGCCTGTTCTGCACGGGGCGTTCAGTGCTCTCCGTTGTGCATAAATATTCACCAGGCCAGGAAGATATTCACCATAAATATTCACCGGGCCAGGAACAGCTGAAGAGAAACGAGCGCGTTTCTCCGACCAGCTGCACAAAGACTGGGACACCGAACTTTGAAGGAAGGATGTAATTGAGGTGTACTAAGATTTACTTGAGGTGTACTAAGGTGAGAAGGGACAGGCTTCGGAGAGGGACGTGAGGGTGTGTGTCTGTTAGGACACACCACCAAGTGGGGTCCAATATGAAACGTAGAATTTCCCTGTTGTTCCCTGAAGCAGTTCCCAGCTCCATTACATTCATTTCTTCGCTAATGTGTCCTTCTCTTTCCATCCTTTCTAGGCTCTATAGTTATTCAAAATATTATTTCTTAATATGTACCACCACAGGGCCAAGCCCTCCCCCATTCGACTGTTCCAAGAGTTGGCAATAAACTTGGAGAAGTTGTTGAATTTCTTCAGGTTCTCAGGCTCATCTGCTCAGTTAATGGTCAAGCAATCCTTTCATTCTATCAATATCTGTCCCGCTGAAATGGGGAACTTATTTTTAGCCTTCTATTTAAACAAAATAACCTAGTATTGCATGAAGGTCATTTTTAACAACAAGCTCTAACAATTTTAGAAGCGCACCTCCTCTCCGAGTCAATGAATAGTTTAACAAACCTGTTGGCCAGAAACTGAATAGTTGTAATCTGACATAAAGGGTGCCAGCTGATAATAGTGCTCTGTGACCTAGAAAAAATATTCAGGAGTGACATTTTTGTCCACAGCTTGCAAATTAGGTACAAAAATCTGAAGAAACATTTAACTCTATACAACTCACGCCCTACTCACGGTACGTTACACTGCAGTGTTACTCTGAGCCTGGGGCAAGTAAGAGGTGCGTTGACTCAATGCTCCTCAAGACGTGCTGTCTGTGTACTGCCAGAGCCTGCACGGAGAGGACTACACCGTCCCTGACTCCAAACTGTTACAAGCATGCCTTTTTTTAATTATATCGAAATCAACTTTCATATTAATGCGACAGAGGAAATTGAAATACCCATGACAAGCAATATCATCCCCTGCACAATGCTTTATCTTTACGAGAACTAGCCGGTATGCTATGAAGATCAGAATCATTACATATGTAATTAAAACACGAGTGAATGGCTTCCCTGGGGTGATGGGGCAATGGAGAGGAGGCAACAAAAACCTCAGCAGCAGCCCTACCTCACCAGAAGTAGTAGTAAGTTCTGTCTTAATTGGGTGAATGTTTGTCAAGCCTCCTACTTCCTCAGTTCCTCCTGCCTTGTTTCACATGGGCAATTTGCTCCTTCTGTCTTCCCTCCAGGATTTTTCTCTGAGTGTTTTTCTAATCAAATCATGGTGATTTTCAAGTGGCTTCCTTTCTCTTTAGAAATTTTCATTTTCTCCTGCATTAGCCCTCTAAGAAAAATGCTTCCATAAATAAATTGTACCTTCTAGAGGTTTTCTGCGTACACATTACCCGCAGATTAGGGAGAATATTAACAAGAGCATCAAAATCACGGAGCAAGCAGCCATCGCTGGATGCTACAGAATTGAAACTCTTGTGCCAGGGCTGTCGGTCCGTGCAGCTCCCCGCACAGATGCTCTGGGACTCCCTCCTCCTGGTCCAGTCCTGCCCAGCTGCCTCTTGCCCTTGCCAGGAGGCTCAGTAACCAGAGAGGGGACAGGAGCAATGCAAAGGTCTTTGCTGGGGTACTGCTTTCACTGCCTTCTCCTCTCGTCCAAGGAAGCGCCCTGCTTCCAAGCAGGGCAAAAATCAGAGGACTATTTCAAAGTCAGCTTTACAGCCTCTGCTAGGCAATCAAATAACAGTGTCATCTGCCTACCCCACTGAGCTACAGCACACAAGAAGAGTTCAGAATAAGACTAAAAAGGGCTGGACAACAAGGGCCACTCCATTTGTATAGTTTCTTCACTGCCTAGAATCAAATTTATTTGTATTCCCATTTGGGTTCCTGCACCAAATCCCAGCCCACAGACTTGCTAAGGACTGCTGTATACAGCAACTTTTCAATTGCCTCTTTTTCCCCCTGGTCTTCCCAGGCTACTTCCCAGACTTTGAGGAAAGCTTTCATACCTTTACAGATCCTATAAAACTTTTGGTCAAGGGGACCTGGACCGTATCAGCCTATTCCAGGGGCTCAGGGACCACACGCAGCATCCACTACTGCCTCGGTCTGCTGAGAGCATCGGTGCATGCATCGTTCTTCCCAAACAAGGTGGTCACCAGGCTGATAAGCAAGATCTCTGCGGATTTCACCCTCTGCTAATAGAAATTCGAACTGATACATTCCTCATAACACAACGCCTTGATCGGCTCTTTACAAAAAGCTTTATATAAATAAACTAATGCCTAATGACTCAAAGGAAAGGGATTGCAACTTCTCAAAAAAAAAAAAAAAAAAAAAAA
Organism: Oxyura jamaicensis; assembly: GCF_011077185.1. Classification (NCBI taxonomy): domain Eukaryota; kingdom Metazoa; phylum Chordata; class Aves; order Anseriformes; family Anatidae; genus Oxyura; species Oxyura jamaicensis. Next base: position 30,699,328 of record NC_048900.1, on the reverse strand, counting down.
AAAAAAAAAAGCTCAAGGACAAAGCAGTGGTAGACCACCAAATGCAATGAAAAATATTCAGTGCAAAGGCCTGGGAAACTGGCAAAAACAGCCCTGCTACCACACGACAGATGTGTTGCATAACGATAACCGCACGGTTACACTCCGGCTGCAAAAGTAACATTAAAATTGCATGAACATTTATTAAATCAACATGTTATCATGAAGTTGCATTTAACAGAAAAAGCAGTTGGCCCGGCTGGCCTCAGAAACACCTTTTGTGATTAGAAAAAAGCAACACCACCACCACGTGGCAAGAATCAACCACCTCACGAGAAAACGATGCAGGAAGACAGGAGCTGGACGCAGAAAAGCAAGGTCTTGCTCCATCTTGGTTTTACATCCTAGAGCAGGCTCCTGGGTTCGGTTTGAGAAAGCAAGGCTTCATTTGGGTGCCTGGACTGGTGGTACCATTGCCCGCTGCAGCACAGGGCATCGCACTTTCACATCCCAGAATCACGGATTGTGGGTCTGCTCTGACTTTCTAGCAGATGCTGCACAGTCATGCCCAGCCCTCATTAGACCTTTAATTAGACTCTGACCATCTCCGGAATTTGTGATATTGGAAGAAACCAAAAAAAATAAAAAAATCTGCTTTGTGTTTTCAAAGACTGGCGGAGAGCGAAGCGAGCACCAGGAGCCATTGACATGAACGCCTGAAAACACGTACAATGTTCACGCCTGTTATTTCCCTACTGCTTCCAAATACCATTGAGATGAAAAATTGTCAATTTGCTATCTCTAATCAGATCGTGTTCCCCTCCTGAAAGGAGTACCTGCCTCTTCCTAACAGGAGGGGGTGAATACGCATGGGAAGAAGGCCGTGCCCCATACAGGATCCCATCCTTTGATCTTTTGAGCAACTGGCTTCCCAATTGCTGCACTGTGAAGCATTTTAATGTACACTTTGCATGGATGGTTACAAGCAAATGAATGATTTAGTAGCAAAATGTTTGGAGTAAACCAATTGAGTAAAACTGCAGAGGGCATGTGCAATCAGGCTGGGTTTGAGTAACAGCTGCTACACTTTTGTAGAATAATAGATCTGATGAACTAATTCGTGAGAGAGCTGGGCACAGCTGTGATGCAGCTCACAAATGAAAAGCAAGGAATTGTAAGCAACTGCATAAAAGGATTGTTTTTTCAGACCAACTTCACTAAAACTGCATAAAGTTGTGTTGTTTGTTTTTTTTTTAATTAGTTTGGTGGATAAGGGAACCAGAGGAAAAATGCCTCTGTCTGAAGTAACTGCTATTTAAAGGTCTGTGGCTGAGTCAGAAAATCACTTCTCTTTTAAAGTACAGGAGCGATCAATTGAGTTCAATAAAAGTTGCCTGAACCAACAGACATGTTGAAGGAAAATTCTGCATTCTTCCAGAAAAAACACCGTGGATCAAAATTCTTAGCATACCAAGTAAAAACATTGAGTTATCAGATCAAGCTTGCTTTTGTGTTACACCCAAAAGGAAGACGTAATTTGCAGCTTCTCTTCCAGAAACCATCCCAAGAGGGTGTACTGGGTCTGGCTGGGATGTTAACTGTCCCTGCAGCAGCCCATACAGTGCTGCGCTCTGCACTTGTAGCTAGAACAGCAGTGGTATCACACCGGTGTTGTGTCTGCTGCTGAGAAGTGCTGGCACAGCATCAGGACTCTCTCTGACCCTCCTAGGGGGTGGGCAAAAAAGTGAGAAAGAAACATCAGCAGGGCAGCTGACCTAAACCAACCCAAGGGATATTCCATACCATATGATGTCACACTCAGCAATAAAAGGTGGAAAAAGGAAGAAGAGGGGAGGGGTGGGCTCTCGTTGCGAAAACGTCTGTCCTCCTCCCGAACACCGGCTGCGTGCGGTGAGGCCCTGCTTCAAGGACGTGGTCAAGCATCGCTCATTCGTGGGAAGTAGAGAGTAATTTCTTTCCTCTGCACTTCCACATAGCCTTTACTTGTTTTGTTTTGTTATTCCCTTTCCCCCTCCCTCTTCCCCTTTCCCTTTTTTTCCCTTTAGTTGAATTGTTTAATTAATAATAATATTTCCTTAATTATATATATATATATATTTCCCCTCTTTAATTAAATCATCCTTATCTCAACCCGTGAGCTGTTCTTTCCTTTACTTCTTCCCCTCCTCATCGGGCAGCATGTGCCAACAGGCTATTTCAGACTCGGGGATGTACAAACTAAGCTGAAGTTTTAATCGTATGCCGTTTTACTGACAACCGGCTCTTTAAAAAAATCAGAGTAAAAACCAATTTTCATCAGTTCCGATCCATGTTTAAACTCAAGGTCCACCGGGGCCCCTGGCTCCCCTCCTGCAGAGCTGCTGCCCCTCCACGGCCAGCCCACTGCAGGTGCAGGGCTCCGCGTTGGTTTCCTTCCCTTTTCCACTTCATAATGATCAGTGATCCCCTACTCACCCGTACTCCCTTCCAGAAAAAAATAAAGAAATAAATAAATAAATCATTAGTTAGCTGATTTTGCTCTATTTTCAGCAGATAGCTGCTGAAGCAGAAGGATGTCCAGCCTTCCTGAATGTGCGCCGATTTGATGCCCTGCCAGTTTTTCATTTCATCAAGTTATTTTCAAAGAACTTACAGATCAGCACAAGCAAGAACAGCAAAAGGCGTTGACATTTCCATAAAACATCCAAGCGTGTTTTGTTTTGTTTTGTTTTGTTTGAATTATTTTTATTGTAGCTGTAACCAAAACAATTTGAGAAACACCTTGCAGAAAGAAAATAGCTCTATGGAGACAGAAGTCCATCACAACAGCCCGAAACATCCAGCTCACTTCCGTAATTCTGCTGGCAATCTGTAGAACATCATTGCTGTGCAACGCCGACAGGACGGGGATAATGCTGTAATTTATTCTTAGAACATACTTAAGCAGAATTATTTTACTAGCAACCTGCTGCAATGCCCACAGTAATACAGCAGCCCGCACAGTACAGCTGATGGTATGAAAGGGAATGATTTAACACGAGAAAAGCCATCGATTTTACACAGTGCAGCAGAGGCAGCCTGCTTCCAGGCTTAGATCTCTCCCTCTCCCTCTGCCTCTTTGTCTGCTCCAAGGTTTCCTTCTGCATTTTGCTGGTGCAGAAACCGTAGCTCTCCACAAGTAATAGCAGGATTTCCAATAACCTCAGGCCATCCACATCTCACTGTAAGAAATTGAACTGGAGAGGCACTGCTCGGTCTGTTAGATGTGCAGTCACATATCAGGCAACATCAGCAGGGCTTGTTCTAGCCAAGTCTATGTTGTAATTACCTAAAAAGAATCCCACATCTTCCCCACAGAAATAATAAGCGTACCAGTGTAGGCAGCTCCGCATTTTTAACTACCACATTATTTAGGAAAATATTCTCAAGTACTTTTATATATTTAGCATAGCCACCAAACTCAGGTTTTCAGAAGTACAGAGGATGTTCAGGTGTGTAACTCATTAAAAAATCATCACAATTCAGAAGCCAGCGTTTCAGATACATTCATCTACTTCACGGGGCGAGCTCTGAGTGCTTTACACCACTGCCTCTTGCTCCAAAAGTTTTACAGATTGCATTTTGATCAGCACCCACCTGCTGACAACAGTTTTATTAGAGTGTGCGCATCTTTGCTGATGCTCTATGTGTTCGCTATCAAAACTGGGAAACTTTACATTTCTAAGCACAGTTTCCTACATTCCTAATTGTAAAACTCAGCCCAGGGCAAGTGCTGTAATGACAAAGGGCTGGGGGATTGCCCCAGAGCACCAGCTTGTCACCACAGGAAACACACAGTCCACGTCCCCACTCTGCCTGATAGATAATTTACGCCAAAACCAAGTTTTACCAGGTTAAATTAAGTAAAGAACAACAGGTCTCCAGTGGAAGACAGATGCAAAGGTATAGTTCCATGAGGCCAAGTCTGTTAACGAAACTTCATAATATGGACCAGCTTTTTATCTTAAAAACATGTTTAAAAAAAAAATAGTTACAGAGGAGTTAGATACCAAAACACCTTTGGGGTTCTTTGTGTCAAGCCTAGCAGCACTATAGGCAACAAAAAGAAGAATGCTTTAAAAATCCAGTTCTCTGAACCCAGATGGCTGGGAAATTTAAAACTCCTCTAGGCAAATAAATACCTCTGAAATGCTTGGTTTGTGGATCTGAGAAATCCAAAGGACATGTAAGAGATGTGTCAACACTAAAACACGTTTTGCATTGAAATGTTGCAAAGGAAAAGGGAACGCTGCACAGCAGAAAACAATCAACTTCATGGGTCTGTACACCAGTTTGAGACGTCTGGGTTGCAATCAGCAGCACTAGGACTTGCAGCCTCTTCCACAAAGAGAAAGCTAAATGACTTCACCTAGCCGTAATTTAACTCTCGTCCCAGCTGAGCCACCCCAGGGGCACGCACTGTGCGCACCCATGTGTGTGAACATCAGGGGCTGGAGGCATGGAGCCAGCCTCTCCCAGGAGGGACCCCCGGTCCCCAGGCAGTGCCTCCCGGGGTGCCAGACGGAGACACCAGCCCCGTGTGGAAGGGAGCACTTCCCCCATAACCGCTGGTGTCCGTCAGTCTGAAGGGCTGCGTCACACACCTGAAGTGTAGCTCCGTCCGTGGTTCAGTGCTGGAGCAACCAGCAGCTTCCACGCTCATCCCACGCAGCCCAGCCCTTCAAGGGAGCTCCTTGCAAGGAGCACACTCAGCTGGCTCCCTTTTCTAAGCTTCACATCCACTACTTAATTAAGTCTTCAGCCAAATGACTAGGGAAAAAAGCAGGGAGTCAATTAATATATCATGATGCAGTACATAACGAACTTCTGACAGGACAATAAATAATATATGAAAGGCAAAGCAAAAGGGCTCTAATTCAGGGTTGGTTCAAAAATACCTCCGGCCTCAAACTCTCTGTATTAAATTTTTGAGCACAGGACATTTCACATCTACGCTTGCAAAGACCTTATTTACAACCAGAGTTTCAGATGCACACAGCATCAACACTTGATAATCTCAGCTCTAGTAGCCAAAATAATATTGCTAAGTTATTTTGGTATGAAATATCTCTGAATCCTATTAAAAATAAAGTAGTTCTTCACTAAAGCTGCAACCTTCCTCCAAGATGGTTGCAAGTGCTAGCTGTTAATTATAGATAAAACATTTCTGCAAGACTTTGAAATGGTGCTTGAAACAAACCCCGATCAGCTGAGCTCCAAGCTCAGTACTTCTGGAAATTCAGAGATCACACAGCTCCGTACCCGTTTTAGCTTTTTGCACATATTTAACGTAACATGAGTGTTCTCTTGCAAAAAGGCTCTTTGTGCACATCGCCCTATAGCAGGGTATCATTCACCTTACAGCTACACCTGGCATAGATACTTACGCTGTTGGGCACAATTCTCTGACCCACGTCAGAGATATTTTTTCTTCTGTCCCTTATAAGAGTTAATATTAACGACAAAGTGTTTGCAGATTGTTGTTCCTGCTCTAACAATGTTCCACGCGTGCTTTCTTTAACAATACCATTGGGGTCAATATTAGGAGAGGTTTACATTCAAGTAGTAAAATGGAAGGAATGAAGCCCTGACAAGATAAGGGATTGTACATCCACAAAACCTGACATTATTGTTTCATTTCACCAAACGTCAGGCAGATTTATTCTGTGTACTGTAAGTATAGAAGCTATCCCCCTAAAATCAACATTTAAACCGACATGCACGAGCACCAACAAAGCATGCTTCTGAAATCTTCACGGCACTTTACAAATGCTGTGCTCAGCCTCTCTCTTGGTTTTCCTACTGACCACAGGGCCACCAGCGAGTTCAGAGACCGCCGTTCGTCACCGCTGCCCGTGATGGTCCCGGCAGCAGCATTGTCACGGCTGCTGTTACTCCGAGCGCTCTGCCTTACCACAGGAGCACGGCAGAGAAAGCAGATGTTTAGTTCGCTGTACGCAGAAATTCCAGCTCAGCAGAGATCAAAACCAACACCTGGCTGCGGTAAAAAGAGTTATAAAACGCAGGGGCCAACGAAAAGTCCTGTGGGGCATCTGTTGCCTCTGTTTCACCAGCTGGGTCCGGGTACCTGCAGCGGCTGACTTTTGCTGGCAGCTCAGCTCAGCTCAGCCAAGAGCTGCCATGGCCCCAGCTCGGGGTCACTGCAGCCTTATCAGTGCTGGTGGGAAGGGGAAAGAAAATGGGGCAACATTGAAAAGGAAGAAAAGGAGAAGGAAAAAAAAAAGGTGACATGCTATATCATTTCCACGCTGCAAAACCAAGAACTTGCTTTTGAGGAGAAGCCGCAGTGGGGAAAGAAGGACGCATGTAAAGGTCTGTTTTAAAACACAGAAGCGTGAGTGAGGTTGTGTCCTAAATCCAGCAGAGACACGTATAGCAGCTAGCTCATTTCACTCTGAATTACTGATACTGCTTGCAGAGTCTCCGCTGTGTTTTATGGTTGTGTTTACCACGGCGGGGTTTTACTCTCTCCGTCAGGCAGACCTCGCATTGCTGATGCTGCTGCGGGCTGGCCCCTGGCCCCAACGGAGCAGAAGATTTGCAAAGATGGCACAACTGCTGCGCTCCGCTGCTATCTGGTCTACCTATGCCAGAACTTGTAAAACCAAATTTACTACAGCTGCTGATGATGCAGGGCTGAGATAGAGGCCACTGCTGCAGAGGGAAGCTGATTCTGCCAGAAACAGTCATTATTATTCCCATCCCCTTCCCGTCCTCCTGCCAAGCGGGAGCAGCAGGACCAGCCCCACGGGCCTTTCTTTCTTTGTACCACCTTGAAAAATTGTATTTTTTACCTTTTTCTTTAAACACAAAATTGAACACAAGTCAAAAGAGCATTCACAGATACTGTGGTAGGGCTTCAGCATTCTTAGCACTGTCCTATCTATGTGGGTTTACCCACAGATTGTCTTTTGTTCAGCATGAACAGCTAACACAGCATAAAGTGTGCAGAGAGTAAGGCAATTAATAATACAAAGGAGTTCCCCATGCCCTGAAAATTCACCAAAAACAGCAATTCAGTTTAATCTGTAGCAACTGTGCATTGTCTTTGTCACCCGATCTCCAAAATCAGTAGATTTGATGAGAGCGCAGAAAAAAGAAATGAACAAAAGCATGGGAAAATTTGTGAAGAAAAAAAAATCGAAGTGTGGACTTGCGTGGCTTACAAATGACAAAACAGAAGTGACAGAAGTGGGGTACACGGAAGACGCTGTGGAGAACTCAGATCTCTTCTGCATGTCTTACAACACACAAAAAAAGACTTTAGATCAATTCAGTGGGTTGAAAAAGCAATTTGGTTCCATACAACATAGTTCAGTTGTGTAATTGCTTGCTTTTTTTTTTTTTTTTTTGCAGAGGGCCGGACTAGGTGACCTCTGGAGGGCATTTCCTACCTACATAATTCTGTGATTCTATCTGTGATTCTATTAAGTTGGACAAAATAAAAACAATGTGAGGGAAGGAAGGGAAATCCACAAGTAACACTTTGCTCTGAAGCATCTCATCCTACGTAACAGTTAGAGTTGATGAAATAAAGATGCAAATTAACATTTGAAATCTGATCCATTTACTGCATCAGCCCCACAATCCAAGTGTATTGAGCATTTGTACTCCTTAATGACAAATGCACAAAGCTTATGTTATCGCTAGCAGTCTCCATAGTCTATTCCCTTATGTTTTAAATTCACCTTCTATTTGAACTTATGGGCAGGGATGTTAATTCATCTGAAATAAACATTGGGAAATCAATATTAGGAGCTTCTAATTAGCTTTATTCCTATATTTCAAATGAGCAAAACAAAGACATACAGAATATACAGCACAAGCCTCTTCTGTTTATTAATGTGCACAGTAACATACGAGGGACAGCCAGGACCTTGACATTTTAAGCAGACTCCGTTCATTTCTATCTATTTGTTTTACTTTCTGCTGTAATTAGCAGCAGCCACCAACATCAAACAATTATAAGGGGGAGCAGGGAGGGAACAATGCTCTACTTTTACCATTCCTTTCCCTCGTGTGTTTTGCAAAACTGCATATGAGGAGAGTTGCACTGATGCCTTCGTTCAGCTCAGCTGGGCCAGTGTCTGTATGCACCTCTAACAAGAATAAGGGACAGAAAGGTATCTGAAAGATAAGAAAATCTCATTGTGAAGCCATAAATCTGGCTTTAGAAATAATTTCAGTGACACAAAAGTGCTCTTCTACCCTTCTAAAAGACTGCTTGTATTTCCAGTCTCTTGCATCTCTATGACTGTTTAGTGATAAAAGTACAGAATTCCTGCCTCTGTGAAGTCATTTTGCTCTAAGCAGGGAAACCCACAGGCAACAGCAGACTTGGAATTGAGATGGAAAAGCAGGAAGAACTCTAGTTTTCACCTCCTAGGAGATTAATTAAAACACTCCAGCAGTATAACACTGCTTACACTAGTATGAAGAAGATGGACTGTAGCGTTTCAGACTGCTCCAATTATCACTGTTACTGTAGTTTCCAGAGATGCCTCTAAAATCCCTTTACTTGTTCTAAGATACGAAGTTTCACAAAATGCATTAGATCACCTACAGCTATAGGTTGAATGCAAATATATCAAACATTATATGTTTTAAAATTATCCGAGAAAGGGAGTATGGGAAGCAATCAATACAGAAACAGCTGTAGTCATCACTTTCTGCAGGTTTTACTCGTGGAGATTTCCCTAAGATAATTAGTAAATTGATTTATACTCTTGAACAGGTTTAGAGCCTGGGTCACTGGAAAAATCAATGCCACTTCCTATCTTGGCAGCCGCTCATCAGGCAATTTTGTTAGAAAGAAAAACAGGAGGCCAGTCGTTGAAATGTGTAAGTGATGAGGGGCATCTCCCAAGCTTTTTAATCTAGTGAGAGAATCCACATTTCTTCTCCTAATCAGATAGAAAATGTAAGTGAAGTAACTTACTGTTACATTATTGCACTGACTGCTAGGTCAGACACTGCTAACCAACCAGCAGGTGCTGCAGCACACAGATCTGACAAATGTCGTGAGGAGGATGCTTTGATTGGCTCCTGCAACTAATTTCTTACGCACATAAAAGCGGAAAAAAAAGCCACCTGCCCCTTCAGCAGGGACTGTCGCCTGCGGCCAAGGGGGCATTTCGGTGCTTTAGCTTTCTGGTTTCCTCCCTGAGCTACATCTTTGGGTCTTACTGCTTAAATCCCCTTGTTATGCTGCGGTGCTTTCCTAGCAGTAGTGGCTTTATCTTTCTTATAAGGATGCCTGAGGCATGGATCTGCCTTTATCGACTATAAAAGAAGCTCAGGTGATGGGCCCGGAATGTCTGAGCAATGGATGGCAGCATCGAGATGAGCCAAGGGGCTCATGGGGGGCTGATGGCTCCAGCTTACAGCTAGGTCTGTGCCCTCCAGAGAAAGGAAAAACACTTAAAAACCGTGAAAGCCGTGCTGCGTGTTTGCCGACCTGGGGGTTTCTTATTTTCTTCAGACGGTGTGTGCGGCTGGGATGCTGTGGGAGCTACTCGGGGACGTGCTGTGCTGCACCTGCACTTGGAGTGGCGTGTGTGAAAACGCCGTGAAAAACTAAGCGAGGCGATCAAAGCTCTTTTCATGCCTTTTATTAACAAATCTTTATTTCCTGAGAGGATGCGGGGCGCTGACTCCCACCTCACAGCGGGGCAGCGCCAGGGAGGGCTCGCGCGGCCCCGGAGGCGGCGCGGCCCCGCCCCGCGTCACGTGCAGCGCCCGCCGCGCCCAATGGGGAGCCGCGCAGCGCGTTCGAACGGCGCGGCCGTTGGGGCTCGGCTCGGCCCGGCCGGAGGGGCCCGGCCTGAGGGGCCCGGCCGGGGATGGAGGGCGAGGCCCGCCCCGGCCCCTACCGCGCCACCAGGCTGGTGAGGACGGGGTCGGGGCGGGGGGGGGTCCGGGCCGGTGCCTGTTGTCGCGAAAGCTGCCGGCTCCCGGGATCGCCTCGTCTGCAAAAGCGGCTCCGAGGCGGGGGCTGGCGGCCCCGGTGGGGGGCAGACTTTCTGCCCTGTCAGTACGTACGCGGGCATGAGGCAAAACCCTACGTGAAACGCTTCCCTGTTTTAAAGTTCAAGTTTAAACGTACTGCATGTGTAGTGACGCTAATACCTGGTTTATTGTAGGTATTGATATTTGTCAATATAGGTGTGATTTTCTTTATATGGTTATTGCTAACTATTACTACTATTCATCTGGTTATTACTAACTACTGTTATTTTAATTGATTTTTGTTGTTAGCGCTTCAGGCTTTAATCCTCTCTTCTTCACTGTTCTGTGTCCGTGCAGTGGAACGAAATCACCAAGTATTTCCGAGCGGGCATGCCCTTACGGAAGCACAGGCAGCGGTTCAAAAAGCACGGGAGCTGTTTCACTGCCTCAGAAGCCGTGGACTGGCTTCATGAGGTTCTGAGGAGCAACAGTAACTTTGGTCCTGAGGTTAGCAGGCAGCAGACTGTCCAGTTGTTAAGGAAGTTTCTCAAGAATCACGTAATTGAGGATATAAAAGGAAGATGGGGATCTGAAGACTTAGAAGATAATGGTGTGCTATACAGGTACTGAAACGAAGACCAGCTAACAGAGCTCTTGCACTTGAGAATTTGATTTAATGCTAAAATTTTCCAAAAAAACAAAAAGAAACACATCACTTTGGTTGAACTGGTTGAGCCAAAATTAATTAGTACCACTTTACTCAGCTGTCTTGCAGTATAGGCCATAAATCCTGCATGCTGAGGGCTGCTCTCACACTTAGGTCTGTCCAAGTTTTTTACTTGGCATGTGTGCTTCATTCAAGTGCCTGGGGGGTGGGCAAAGAATTTATTGTAGTGGCTCTGTGCCACTGCTCTACCAGTCCTGTGTTTACTTCTCCCGTACATTTTACGGGAAGCCAAAGTGGGAAACAAAGCCTAGCCTAAATTCTTAGTTTAAAGGTATTAATGGCCCTCGCCTATCTAAGTCTGATCTCGGTGCTGTATAAATATCTCAGCATCTTCAACTTGACTTTGGAATCAAGAAGAGTAGCCCAAAGCAACTTATAATATGGCTATGTTTAACAACGGAAAAAAAAAAAGTCATTTTTCTTGAGTTCTCTTCTTCAGAATCTTATGGAATCATGCTGATAAGGCACAGTTTCGGGTAAATGACTTCTTATATATTTAATGCATTTTATTCTAAATGCATTTGCTGTCTCTCCTATTAATTACAGATTTCCTTCAACTTCTCCAGTTAAACCTCTACCGAGCTCTTCTCGAGAAAAAGAGAACTTGGAAACCTTCTCCAGAGACAAAGACAGACTTTTTAAACTGCCACATTTATCCAGGAGAACTGTTAAAAAACATGAATTACTGGACTCTCTGGTAGTAACTTATGTCTCTCAGATAATTATAGTTGCCATGTATTTGCCTTATCCTTTGAAAACAAACAAAAACCTAGAAGCAATCATCTATTAGTTGCCCTGCATGTCATCTTCCCTTCTAGCTGAAGAAATGAATTGTTAATTTCTTCTAGAAAGTGAAATAGAACACTTACGTAGCTTTGATAGCAAGACGCAGCTGTATTTTATAGTGAAGGGTCTTGGTTTTGTGTTCTGTTTCGTTTGCATTATTCCATAAATATTCAAGCAAAACTCGTGTATGTAAAATAGCTGGAACCGTGACATGGCATTTCTGAAACGTGGTCAGCAAGTAAAAGGGATTGTGTATGTGACACAAATAGTAATTAGTCTTAAACTCCTATATGAAGCTATTTTTCAACTTACTGACAACAGGTTTGTTGGGAGGATAATACAGGGGGAGAATGTTATGTTAGTGCTGCCACATTTTTGAACCAGAAAGAAAGATCACTTGACCTCCCCCCATCACATGCCCACCCATCACAGTATATGGTCAGTTTTGCATCTGAATGATCTGGGCTTACATAGTTTTAATTGTACATATGTGCAAGCGATTAAGCATCTCATCCCATCGATATTGGAAGGGGTTTTTGTTTTCCTATGGGTTTGTGGTTTTGTCTCCTTCAGTTTAGAATTATTCCTGGTAAAATGTTTTAAAGTGTTGGAAGAGTTGGAAGGTGTTCTTGAACTGACCAGTACAATATTGAAACTTACCTTTTTTTTTTTTTTTTTCCTTTTAGGACAAAAATCTAGTTGTTCTGTTTACTTTTTCAAAAAGATTGAATGCAATTGTTCAGCCAGTTATTCCCTTCAGACTTGTGTGTGTGCATACTTTGAATTTAGGTTATGATCCTAAAAAAGAAGCCTTTGCTTGTTACCACATTTGGATTTGATCTGTTTCTATTCTTTAAATTGCTGGCTTCTGAAAGTCTTGATTAGGTTTTTTTTTGTAATGTCCTTTTTTGCTTTGTAATTGCGAATGCTTACATTCCAGTGCTGTGACTGCTAAGGTTACTCCCTGGATCATGTTTAGGAATTTAATGTTCTCAAGATAGATGTATGTTTCTTTATTTTAAGAGGCTTCTTCCAGTATAACATGCATAAACCACTAATTTTCAGGAAAACTTAGAAAAAACAGAACCAGATATAACAAAGGAGAACAAAGAAGATGCACAGCACAGGAAGGAAATAAGCCAGGAATATGTGCAAGAAATCTGGAGAAATATCATTCTAATACAGTAAGTAATAAAGTGCAAAATGCGTTTTCTTGTGCATAAGCTTTCTGTTTATAGTGGCCCAATGAAGCTTTTGACTTGCAAACTATGTGAGCTTTTTTAAAATATTCACCTTTAAGTATGATTTTTATTAACTACTTCTTACATATGCTTTCCGATGTATTTTCTAATGTTGGATTGTTGTACTTAAGAAATGTACTGCTGTTGGTGTTGAATCGTATTTTAACACCATAGCTGCAGGGTTTTTGGTGTTTGTCCCAGGAACATCACAAACTTTTCTTCCAGAAGTGAAATTTTATGAAACAGCAAATCAATTTATCAAGCAACTGTTGTTTGAATAAATGCAAAGTATCTGTTTTCATTTATTATTAACAAAAGTTTTAGACAACATCTGTTTTCTTCCTCCCTGCAGTTTGCAAACCATTTTAGGCCTCCCATCTTTGGAGGAAATTTTGCAGCCAACGCAGATAGTTCCTGAGTATGTCATCTACAACATGACTAACACAAGCAAACACGGGGTTGTTATCTTACAGAACAAATCAGGTAAGAGTTTTTTTTTTTTCTAGTTTTGCTTAAAGTTTTTTGGATGATGCAATTACAACAACATAGTACTTGACTAAGGTAATATGTTTCATAGCCTGTCTCTTACACTTGCTTTTCCAAACTAGAGCCCAGTTCAGTGTGCTTGTCTAGAGGGTTTTGTAGGTGTATTACATTAATCTGTAAGTACACATGCATAGTAATATTTAAAATTAATTTTATATTTGAGCTTTCATTTGATGTATTTAATATGATTTTGATTACTTGTATTGATTATTAAGTCTTTGGGGTTATGTATAAATAACGTATGTATGTTCTTCATTTTAGAAGACCTCCCTCACTGGGTGTTGTCGGCTATGAAATGCCTCGCATACTGTAAGTAAGAGTTTATAAGTTCCAGAAACCTGTTTTGAAAGTTGAAAGTGAAATATATTAAGGCCAATTGTGAATTTCATTTTCAGAATGCAAATAATTGGAAGTGCCTTGATATATTGAGAAGCAATGAAAGCAACTCATATCAAATTACTGCACAGAAATCTAACATAGAAGAGCAAACACTTTAGAGATGTTATGCTTAAGGCAATCAAGTTATCAGTCCTCTAGCAAAAAACACTGAATTGAATGAAGCTGAGTTTCTAATGGCTGTCTGCTGTGAATTGTCTTGCTAAAAAGGAAGTTTTTTTTTCTTTAGCTTGTGTTGTAGTAGACTTGAGCGGTACCAGTAGTCTTTCTAATTCACCATGCAGTTGATTTTTATGAAACTTGAGTGTCTAGCTGCCTTTGTCAGATGTTTCAGAAATAGCGTTACAAACACATGCGGATCACGATTATGTAAGCTTTGCATCTTTCTGAAGCAGATTTTGGAAAGATTCTGAAGAAATTGGATAATTATACTGACCTTTTCTTCTTTTTTAATCTCTCTTTAAATGGCTAACAGGGCATGCAAGTGTTAGATGAGTGCCTCTCAAATGAAATGCGGTACGATGAGCTCCTTGTATGTGTGTCCTTGCCCCTGTCCCTGGCCATTGCCTACATTAGCTCCTCTGAAAGCTGCAATGGCATAGTGGGATGGCGTGGGTTTATACATCTGTGTATATCCAGCTGTTCAGTGGGGCTGTGGTAGGTGTCCATGCAATGTTAGAGTGGCTACAGAAGTCCAGTTTGCAAGGTACACTCTTGTGAAAATGACCTTTTATTTTTTCTTCAACTGCATTCTCAAACATAGAGCCTGTTTCATGAAGAGCACTATTTGGAGAAGCAGGGCAGGGAAGAGCTTGGTGAATGGATTTAAATCAAAGTTGAAAATGGAGCTGAGTGCTGATTTTTGAGCACTTGATTTCCTTAACCCCTACATCAGTCCTGTATTTAGATCTAATAAGTCTTTGTGTGACATGAAGGAAAATGCAAGAAGGTTTGTGGCTATTTTGAGGAATATATAAAGAGCATAAATGAGGTTTATATTACTGGTGTGGAACACCCTCTTAAAAATGAGCTGAACTTAGTGGATTCATAGAATATTTTACACTATTTCTGTTTACAAATGTTATAGTGCTGAACTGCAGTTACATGCATATTGCTGACATAACTGCTCACTTGTGAAACAGTCACTCCTACAGGAATAAACTCATACTGTTATTTCAATAGAAGTGTGAGAATAAAAACTTTGTGAATTTTCTTTCTTTGCTTCTATTTAGGGCCTAGAAATAATGACATGAACCAACCAACTTACAGCGGGTTTGAACGGGATGTGTTCAGAACGGTTGCTGATTATTTTCTCAATCTCCCTGAACCATTACTTACTTTTGAATACTATGAACTTTTTGTTAATATCTTAGGTATGTATGAACTTAGAAATAACCAGTGTAAGCTGTAAGTTTATATCAACTGGGAGGAAAAAAAATCTGTATCTCAAAGTGGACCTTGACCCTGTTGTCTGTCTGGCAACTTGAATCTGAGGAATATCATCAGTGCTGTCGTTCTGTATTACAGTATTAAGTGAAATGCAATTGTATCTCGTTCTATGCAAATTACTGTCTGAACTAACTTTCTAAATATTTGGTAACCATAACTTGTAAATAGGTGCTCATCCTCGTCCCTCACTATTGCAGTCTGTTAACTGCCTTAATTCTTGCATGTTGGTTGCAATTATTGTGCTAGATTGCTTTTGGACTGAGCTAATTTTTTCTTATATTTTACTAACTGAGTCAATTTGTGTCTTACATTTGTCATCTTCTCTGTTCAGTTAGCAACTTTACTTCTTTCTGGACTTGTTTGCATTCACATCGCTTGCATCTTAATATATATATTTCATTTTCTGATAGTTATGTGTGGCTACATCACAATTCCAGATCTATGCAGCAGAAAACATTCTGCCCGAGATGAGACATGTGACCCCCAACCTTCAAAAATTCTTCACTTGAACTCTTTCAAGTCAACTGAATGTCTTCTTCTAAGCCTACTTCGCAAAGAGCCTGAGAAAAAGAAGAAAGAATATGAAGTTTCCAGGAAGTGGTCTGCAGAAGAGTTAGCTGTTCAAAAACAATGCGCAAAGAAATTGCAACAATATAAACTGACAAGTGAACAAGGCAGTGCTGGTAACTTAATAGGAGGAAGTTGTCAAAATCTTTCAGGTTTGAGGAATGAACAAGATCCAGCTCTCAAGTTCAGGACAAGATGTTACTCTTTGGAAAGAATTGGAGGTACTGCCTCAAGTGTACCTAATAAAGGAGAATCAGTTGTCCTCAGGCAAACTGATGTGAACACAGTCTTGGGCACAAGAAATAAAAACCAATCACTACTGTATAAGCATAAAGCCAACTCTGTGTTGGCGTTTGGTTTTGATAACACATACCAGAACCAAACTTATGGTGTGAAGACAGTGTCTGCCTCAACTCTTCAGAAGAAAGAGCTATTTGATGAAAATCATAGTTCAAAGGAAATATGCAGGTCTCAGAGTTTACTTGGCAGCAGGAACTCCAAAAGTTGTACTAACATCAATATACCCGTTGCCGAAATCACAGTAAAGCCAAAGTCTCAACTCTGTGGGCAAAGAAAACTGAATACTTCAGTGGACATCAGGACTGAGGTTTCTGATATCACCGTCAGCAAGAGACTCTGCAAAAGTACCATAGAGCTCTCAGAATACTCTTTCACTCACTCTTGTATGTTGACTGGCACGCAAAGTAAGATGGCTTTCCAAAGCATGTTGTATTGGCTTATCGTGTTGACTAACTAATCTCTGCTTCCTTACTTTCTTTGACGCCGTTACTGTTTTATTTTGATACCTTTTAGAATGTAACTTGTGGGTTTAAAAAACGAAGTTCTGGTTGCTCAGTTGTACTGTCTACAGGTAGCCTTTCGTACCTCCGCTAACAAATGGTAGCGTGTAGCATCTTTGCATTCTTGAGTGTGATTTATCAGAACCTTCCTGTTCAGGTAAGTGATGGAACTTCTGACCTAGGCACTGACTCAGTAAGGAAAGGAATTTGCGCAGCCCTGCCTATCGAAGATGTCTTTACAATCTTTGGAATGTATTTTCTGAAAATAATTTAAGAAATAACATTAGGGTCACTTCTTCATTGTGTTATGGCCTTGACTGTACAAGCAGTTTATCATAATGGCGTGAGCTGAGGATGCTCACACAAAAAAAAAGGACATGTAACATTGATACATAATGTTATGGTTGATTGATATGAAACATAGTTTGTCTGCATTGGGAGGGGAGGGAATTATTTTGCTGAATAAAAAATAATCCAGAAAGTTGGTTCAAATCTTAACAGTATTTACAATTAACTTGTAGATCTCCTTCAGCCTCACTTAGAAAGAATTGCTATTGAAGCACTACAGATATGTTGTTTGTTGCTTCCACCACCAAATCGTAGAAAGATGCAGCTCCTTATGCGTATGATCTCTCGGATCAGTGAGAATGTCGATATGCCACGACTGCATGATGCGATGGGCACACGTTCTTTGGTAAGAGAATCGTGATTGCAGTTTATTGTTTTAAAAACTTGCTGAAGTAATGCTGAGAATACTAGCAGTAATTAGGATTTAAAGTTTTTGGCTTGCTGTAATTAAATACAATTAAATTGTGACTAATGGGCAAATTTTTCATTTCCACAGCACTTACAAAAAATCTGGCTTGCATCAAGCACTGTCTCCATCCTAATACATCTGAAATATTGATGTTGCTTTTGTTTATTTTGGGAGGAGGAGGGAAATAATTCCTTAAAAGAATGTAAATGATTGTTCAGTCTGATTTATCACCCAACTGCCATTTAAGCCTAAAAGGTGCTGGCAAAGTGTGTGTGGACAACCTTTCTTGGGATAAATGTTTTTGTATTTGGAGTTAGACCCATGGAATGGTTTGGCTTGGAAGGGACCTTAAAGATCATCCAGTTCCAACCCCCTGCCATGGGCAAGGATGCCACCCACTAGATCAGGCTGCCCAGGGCCTTGTCCAACCTGGCCTTGAATGCTTCCAGGGTGGGAGACACGACAGTGCCTCCTGTGATTAGGACATAAACCATTCCAGAAGGAGGAAGCCTAGTGAATTTAAAGGCTAGCTTCTAGGTCTGAATTAAAGCTTTTATTGGAATGACTACTGGAAGACATTTGTATTTGTGCCAAATAAGATTAAACAACGTTACCTGCACAAGTTGTTTTAAAATAAGCCTGATAAAAGCCAGAAATGGGGAAACTGTAAACATGTTTTTTAAAAAAATTTGAAACTGGTTGTTGGTGTACATTAGATCTTGGGCAGGCTGACTGTGCAGGTGTGTTTTTGTCTTCTCGCTTGGTTCAAGGCAGCTGCTTGAATTTGTGCATTTTTCTATGGGGGAGGACTTATTTTTAAAAATTTATTTCTTAAAAGAAATTACTTTAAGATTTGTACTTTGTATTGAACGATACTTTATTTCAGTTGAGGAAAAAAATAGTTTTCTTCCTCTTGACCAGCTGGTGTGGGCAAGAGAGATTGCGATGAAAGTTGATACTGGAGAATTTGTTGTAGCACTGTATAGGAGGAGGACAAATCCCCTGGCTGCACCTACTAACGATCTGCTAAACACTTCTAGATGATACAGACTTTTTCTCGATGTGTGTTATGCTGTGCAGAAGAAGTTGATCTTGATGAGCTGCTTTCTACACGACTAGTTTCGTTTCTAATGGACCACCACCAAGAAATATTTAAAGTGCCGACTTACCTGCAGGTTGCAGTGCAAGATCACATAGAATACGTGAGGATGGCTCAGGTTGGTGGCATGCCAGAAGTTCAAGTACCTTTGCTAGCTGCGGAGTACTTGTTGCTGATGTGGGTGGGATGGGAAAACTGCGAATAAAATCACATTGTGTTCAATGCAAACTTCTATTTAACGTATTGGTGCACTCAAAGGCATCAGCTACTTTATAATGCCTTGCAACTTGTGATGTTGCAACTTATGAAGTTGATATGCTTGGATGTTAAGGTACCTTCTTATCAAGATAGTATGTAATCATTTGACTATGTAGACCCTTACTTTGATTTTTTTTATTTATTTATTTCAGGGCAAATATCCAAGGGAAGAAATTTGTGCCATATTGCCAACATACTCATACTGCAAACAAATAACTCCTCAGGAGTTTGAAGAACAAAAGGTTTCTACGTCTCAAGCTGCGGTGGCAGAGCTGTTAGAGAACATTATCAAAGATAAGAACTTGTCTGTAAAAGACAAAAAGAAAAAGTTAAAACAGGTAAGAAAGGTGGATGTTTACTTCTGAGAGCATTCCTGTGAGGGAAGGGGCTCAGCTGTGACACACGGGAGCAGAACATGAGCAAACTGTATGGAGAGAAATGCTTCTTTTATAGAAAAATAAGTAAATCTACTGATTAATGTTTTTTGATTGCATGATCTGATAGGATTTTAAGGACAGTGTCTAATAGAGCATTTGATGCTGTCTGGCAACAATGGGTGTTCAGTGACTCAAAACCAGTATAAAACTACTCTAAGATGCTCTCTTAAGCAGTGTGCTGTACTGGCAATGCAAGCTACCATTAAAATCCCACAGGTGGGCTTAAAATCTGTGGAAGAGACAAAAGTAGTCAGGTTTTTGCTGTTAAGAGGTCAAAATCTATTCACGGTTCTGCAATATTCTTTGCTGTGGAATGAGCTTTGTTTTGTAACGTGCATGTTGTTCCAGATTATCTGTCACTTCTATAGCCTGCTAATGTGTTGCCTAATACTAAAGCTAAAGTGCAGCAACTCTGGCAGGATTTCCTACTGGAGGTTTTTTCTTTTTAAGAAAACTTTTGGCAAGTGTCTCTGACCAAATGAATAGCATTGTACTTGTCCTAGAATTTCCTAAGCAAGTCTTATGACTCAAATTTGAAAAAGCAGCTTTTCAAAGCAAGTGCATTTCTTCTGATGCCCCTTCCCCTGCTTCTGCAACACTGACTTTCACGTGTTGTGACAACTTGAATTTATCAGGACCAAGCTTCAGAAGACAGGCCTTTTGTTCGAGTTCATTGAAACGTTCTGTGTGTAAAAAAGAATAGGTAACTACAGTTACTGAAACCTAAACTTCTGAGTAAGCAAGCGGTAAGAAGTGAGGCACAGCAGCACTTCAAGCAGGTGGAGCAGGGAGGAAGGAAATAAACTGATATACTCTATCAATAAAACTTGAAGTGCGTATTTAAATGTTTGAGTTCCCACTGACATCCACAAGTGATTTATACTGTAAAGGGCACATATTAGCAGTTTATGTTTTAAATTCATGGGCTTATATTCTAGTCTTGCCCTTTGTGCAGGGATAACTAGTGGCATTCAGTAGATTGAATCCTACTTGAGACTCCAACGTGACCTTACATAAGAAACAGGCAGTGTGACCAAAGCATCTCCAAAGCCAGATAATTCTGTTTGTTGCGCATCTGCAGGAACTGAAAAATAACTCCCCTAGTTTAAGTAGTTACTCTCTCTTTCCTGAGAGAATGCCTTCAAAAATCTGAACCTCAGCTCCCAGTTACTGGAAACGTTTATTGCTGTGTTCCTTGAAGGACAGCTTTCCAAGCATAAACAGAACGTACACCAGTGCTGCCGGTGTCTTCAAATGGGTGACTGCCTTGCCTTGCTTGGAGAATAAAAGCTGGTCATACCTTTCAGAATCAAAGAGATAGTGACAAAAACAATAAGCTCTGCTAACTAATATGCTGGTCAACGTGATGGTGAGCAGCTGCAGGCTGTCATTTCTGGTGGAGATGCTGGCAGGTGGTTGCTGGTTGGAGGTAGAGCAGCACGGTGTCTGCTCGTTGCACTACTCCAGTCAACAGGTAAACATCCTTGGATTAAAATGGGACTGGAAGCTCTTCTCATTTCAACAGAAGATGAAGTGCCTGACAAAACTACTTCCATCTGATTCATTGTTTATCGGTTGTGACCTTATAAGCACGAAGGGCTGCAGCTGTAGTCAAGTGTCACAGCAGAAACACTTTACTGATAGTCTTGCTCTTGCTGCTGATACGTATCTGTACGTGGTGATTCATGCTCAAGTCCCAGGCAGCTGGGTTTTATTTTTTTAGTGGAATCCCATTTAATAATTTTCTTTTGCCTGTCTTCTAGTTTCAGAAGGAATATCCTCTGATCTACCAGAACAGATTTCCAACTACAGAAAACGAAGCAGTGCTGTTGGAGAACAAACCTACCATCAAACAACCGATGCTTAGCCTAAGAAAACCAAAATTTCGTAGCCTGCGATATTAATTTAACCATCCTTCAGCTGCATGTTTACTTAATGGATGGATGAATGACTTACCAAGGGGTGCTTTCTATGCAAATTTGGTAGTGGTTGCTTATGGAGAAGGAAGAAATGTTTACATGAACACTATGCTGAAAAGTGCCAAAATAACGTTTTTTCTGGAGGTTACTTTTGAATGACTTCTAAGAGAAATATTTATCTGTTTACAAATTAATCAATGTATTGTGTTCAGTAGAATAAATGTGAAAATAAGCATGAAGCTATTGGTAACCAAAAATGAATACAGGGTTTTCGTATGGGAAACTAATGATATGCAACTTTCTTAATGTCTATTCAGGAATTTGTGCCATTAATTATAGCTTGTGTGGAGTTTTAATTATTCGTTTGGTGTGGATAAGTGCCTTCCTTGTTTTCACAAAATACTTGTCTTCAAGCAAAACAATGTTCTTTGTGTTCGGGACTAATTTAAAAGTTGCTTTTGTTGTTTCCAGGGGAGCCAGAAATTCACTGTAAATAAATTATCTGCCTCCTTGAAATTCTTATTTTCTTCTCATCTGTAGAATCTGCTTTTTCATATTTATTTATATTAAAAGTGCTAGGTATGTTTGATATTTTCCTGGAATGCTTATTTTGGCTGTACTGGTACCATCTGTCACTTCTGTCGTTTTGTTTGAGAAGTATATGAGATGTGACTATGAATAGAATCGTAATACACTACATTTCCCTGTGTTGTTTCTGGAATTAACCTGCGAGGAAGGCTTTGTAAGTGGCAAACCAAGGTAAGCCCAGTCTCAGCCGCTGTTAGAAAATGTTTGGATGTCTGTAGATAACTTTACACTTTCCACAGCAGGTGATGGATGTTTGTTGTTTGTAGTGCCCATAGACAGCTTCTAAAAAATCCAATACCTGCCTAAACTTCAACTTACTTTCAGCCTAAGTGTTGCATAAATGCTTTATTTTGTGTTTATCTGTGTTCCAGTTAAGCTAATCAGGCCAGAGGCTCACATTTCTTAGGATTTAGCTTTCAGCTGGCTGCCCTCATTATTCAGAGTGCTTGATCCATGTTACTTAACGTTCCCTTCTGAGGTTTTGACAGAAGTACAACAAAACCTTGAATAAATAGACAAATTGACCTGCAATGAGGCATTCCAAATGAATAACAGATACAAATTCAATCTCAACCTTTCTTAGCTGTCACTTCCTCGAGTGAGAAATTTTACTGCAAGCTTTTAGGATATATTTTTTTTAAGTATTGTACTGCAAACCCTACAATTCTACATGGGGAGCAGCTCATCAGACATGAATTCACGATGGCCTGCAAGCTCTCAGCTGTGTACGGTGGGGAGCAGCAGGATTATCCACTGGCTGTGGTTCCGGTCTGAAGTCTGACACTAGGAAGGATTTGTGGTTGACTTTCAGTGACATGAAAAAAATGATTCAGGGTGGACTGCAGTAGTGTACGTACTGCTAACGAGGATTCTGCTCTTCGGATCTAAGCAAAGGCTTTACTGGAAGTTGTTCCCCTTTGCTTCGAGACAGCTGACTGCAGAGGGCTTAGGGGCTGCTTCTCAGACTCCAGTCTCTCACTTACAAAAAGACTGCGTGTGTACATGCTGTGGCTTCTTAACTTCTTTCATGCAAGAATTAAGCTCATATAAACTTTTCTAGTCTTTTTTAAAACCCTTAATTTGGTTTGAGTGTTTGGGTTCACTTGAAATGGACTGGATTTATTTGAAAAACATGTTCAGCTGGAATTTGACTTCCAACACTGGGTAGCTCTCGTAAATATGGTCTTCGTGCGAGCAAATCAGAAACTGTTGGCTCGGCACGTGGCTGATGTGGGTGCAGTCATGGTAAGCTACTGTGGTTTGCAAAACGCACTCACCGTTTTGCGTAAACAGATCCCAAGCTCTCTTCTTTCTTGCTTAAGTGTTCAGGAGCTGTTTGTGCTTGCCATCTGTAATACCACCTGGTCTGTCAGAGGTAACAAACTTGTCTTCCTTGCATGGAAGGCAGGAGGATGTGCTGTTGATGGTACTCAGCATCACCTCTTTTTGCTAATTAGTGTTGATGACAGCACCTTTTTAGTCGTTACTTAAAACGACTGATGAATTTATAATGTGTTGCTGGGTTGTGTTGGCTGACGCTGGTTGTGGTGTCGGTGCCACATCAGAGAAGCATCCGGGTCCAGCACTGGCTGGTGACACAGGTGGTGTCACGGCACAGGAACATCCAGGTACGAAGCAGCCGGGGAGCCGCGTGGCTGAAATGCTTGGGGCTAGCCTCAGCGTGAGCCGCGACAGGCAGCTGGGTGCTCCAGGTGTCTGAAGCATCAGGACAGAAGCTGTACACGAGCAGCTGCTTGGGCTCCAGGCAGGAGGATGGAGGAGAGCTGTGGGTGCTGGTGGTGGCGGCTCACCTGCTCCCCGATGGTGCCCCCAAACAGCTCCGGCAGCACAGGGCCGGGGAGGTTTTTGTGTTTCCTGGTGGATGCTGTCACCATGGAAACGGAGGATTTTCGTGACATCAAGGATGAGGACGCTGTTAGGCATCCTTCTGGGGTTAATTAAAAATCTGTGTTATTTCCACTGTTTAAGAGGCCTCAAACCAGCACGCAAGTTCGTGTTGAAAGTACGTACTGCTAGGAGGCCTCCCCAGACAAATTCCCATGTCATTAAGGTTGCTCAATAATGAGGGGTTAGTGGGAGGCCTCAGCCCAAGATCTCACGGACACAACTCGGTAGCTGCTTCGTCAGCCACGCTCTGCCTTGGTCCCTTTACAGGAGCTGTGCCGAGGTGGCTGCCCGTGTGTGATTTATGTGAATAGTTTGGCAGTACCGCAGGGCTGCCTTGGGTTATTGGTATGCCCGTGTTCAAACCTTCGCAAGCAAAGCGCTTTCGGGGAGAAATCTTGAATTATCAGTAGTCTATATATGCTTGATGTATCTATAACTGTAACATATCAGCAACCTTCAGTTAGGGCATGGGGACCTAACTTGGTTCCAAAGTTTAATTCAGAACAGGAGAACCAGGGCCTCTCATAGAAAAATGTGTGTTTAAATTCTGAGAAATAATTTTTTTAAAAAAATAGACTGCTCCCTGTAAACTTTTAGTCTGTGGGAGAGAGCAATCTGTAATGCAAAAACATCTCCACCCGCCCCAAGGAGCGTGTCCCAAATGGAGGCTGGGCAAAGCAGCTGTGCTGCGGGACGGGGACGGTGGCACGGGCTGGGGACAGCAGAGTGGGATGGAGCGGCTGCAGCCGGGACGTGGGCACTGCTGGGCTGCTGCAGGGGAGAGCTGCAGCCTGTGTGTCTCCGCTCTTCTGCTGTTTGTTTCCTTCTAATCGCTTCTGCCTGGGGAGAATTTAGGTCTCCGAGAAACACTTAAAGCCTCTTCTTGTGCGAAGGGCACGACAAAACCTCGCCAAGTGCTGGGAGGATTTGGGTGGTGAAAGCCCCTTCTGTTCGCAGCGGCCAGCTCATTGGCTGCGGGTGGGTCCTGGGGCTTCCTCCAGCGGGACTTACTGCTCGCATAAATCCCAGCACGCTGCCCCGGCCTCACCCTCGGCTTCGGCGGCCTCAAAACCTTCACTGGGAGAGAATGTACAGCCAGTGAGTATTCCTGCAGCGCTCTCTGTGGGAGCGGGTGCGCGGTCACGCTTGTGAGCAGCACTGCAGCTGTGCCTGGAGGTCCCCAGGGCCAGCGGCAGGTTGGGGACAGGGCTGAGGGTCCGTGTGGGAAGCGAGGGAGGTTTCAGTACACGGGTGCGGGTGCTGCTACACCCCATGAGTGGGATGCAGGGGACTGTCTGCCCCACGGGTAGCAGGACAGGGCCCCAGCTTCCACGGGGAGGGGCACACAGCCTGTGTCTGCCGTGTCTCCTCCTGCTTGGAACGAACAAAGCTCAGCTCTGTGCTCAAAAAAAAAAGGCTTATCCAGGACCTCGGAGATACAAGTTGGATTTCTCATTCTGAAACGGTGCCCTGCTTCCTGACAACTTATGATGCCCCCAGACTGTCCCCTGTGCCTGTCGCAGACCAGTTGGTGGGGGTGAGGTGTTCATTGTCCTGCCGGTGTTTCCTCCTCCTCCTTCTCATCTTCATCCTCTGTGCACCCAGATGCTGGGCCTGGCCCCTCTACAGCCTCCGCTCGCTCCCTGGAGCCTTCCTTCGTAGGCAGCTGCTCCCTCTCCCGGCTGAGCTCACCAGTTATTTGCCAGCCGCAGTTTTTTCCACCCTAGGCCAAAAATTGCTGGCTCCCAGGGTTTGCCAGAGCCGCGCTAACCCAGCTCTCCTGACCCTTTCAGAGTGGAGCATCCTGCGGGAGGGTACAAGAAGCTCTTTGAGACGGTGGAGGAGCTGTCCTCTCCAGTAACCACCCACGTCACAGGTTGGTGTGGCCCTTGCTGCCTCCTCTTGTGCTCTTGTGAGCCCCATCCTGATCTTGGGAGCACCCGGGCCACCAGCTCCCTGGGTCTTGGGGGCTTTGCAGGACCTGGAGCACTGGGTTAAATGTGTAGGAGATGAAGGCTGTGGCAGGGCTGGCATACTTGGGGTGGAGGAAGAACAGATCGGCTGTGGGATCCTTTGGGCATTTCGGTTTTGGACGTTGTCCTTCCCTGTGTGGCTATGGAGGAAGAAGAAAACCACTTTGGTCCAAGCAGTGCTGGACCCAGCACTCAGAGCACTGCGTCCCACAGGCAGGATCCCCACCTGGCTCAGGGGGAGCCTCCTTCGCTGCGGACCCGGCTTGTTTGAGGTCGGGGCAGAGCCCTTCTACCACCTCTTTGATGGCCAGGCACTGCTGCACAAGTTTGACTTCAAGGAGGGGCACGTCACCTACCACCGCAGGTACGGGGACGCTGCCTGGGGGGACCCGGCCATGGCTCGGCCTCATGAGGTGGGGACAGGCACCACTGATTGCGGGTCCCTGCAGTTACTGGAGGAGCTCTGTCAGCTATTGTCAGCTCAAAACCAGCTGACGATAACTGAGTCTTACTCATACTTGGCAGAAATGCTACTTTTCCCACAAGTCACTTTTTTGTGACGATACGGGCAGAGGGGTTGCTTGACCTCCTGTGCTGTGTCTGGGAGCCCAGCGTGTCCTCAGGCCGAAGCAGCCGAGCTGGGGGCTGCGGGGTGCTTGGTGAAGGCTGGCAGGGGGAACCAGGCCATGTGTCTGGCCAGCTTCTGCTGACCAGGGCCTCCCTCCTGCTGCACCAGCAGGGAGAACGGGGGCTGCTTTGGGACCCCATGTGTGGGTTGTGGCTCAGGTGGCTGCCCGAGGCTGGGCTGGGAGGGTCTCTGCTTCTCACCTCTCATGAGGCTTGATCTGAGGCTAGATTACTTGTATTTATTACGATTATGTGGCCTGACACATTCGTGTGACCATACCTGTGCTGCACCTTCTCCAGGTTCGTTCGGACTGATGCTTACGTGAGAGCAATGACGGAGAAGAGGATTGTGATAACCGAATTCGGCACCTACGCCTACCCAGATCCATGCAAGAACATTTTCTCCAGGTACCGAGGGGCCCTGAGAGGACGCCGCAGTCCTGTGCCATGGGGCTCCCAACTCCAGAGCCACTGACCTGGTGCTGCCTTCCTCCGCTCAGGTTCTTTTCCTACTTCAAAGGCGTGGAGGTCACTGATAACGCCCTCGTTAACGTCTACCCCGTCGGTGAGGACTACTATGCCTGCACCGAGACCAACTTTATAACCAGAATTAACCCGGACACTTTAGAGACGATTAAGCAGGTAGGTCTTTGTGCTCGGCTTCTGTCTCGTGGGGGAGTGCCATGACAAAGGGAGCGTTTGATTTGGAGGCTACAGGCTTCACCTCAGCTGGAGCCGAGCCATGGTTTGCCTGCATGGCATGGAGCGTGTGCTTTGGGGCTGTTCCCAGCTCTATGGCCAGTGCCCGGCCTGTGGAGCCTTCCCTTCAGGACCCCAAACCTCTCTTCCAAGCATCTCGGATTGCTGGGTGTTGTGGCAATTTTCTTGTCACACAACGGATGGTGATGTGAGCTTAGAGAAGAACTCTGTGCAAGGCAAGAACACGTTCACCTGGCAGGGCTGGCGAGCCCATCTCCTGCCTAGGGAGCCCCTGACTTCCAGCATCTTGCCCTCAGGTGGATCTCTGCAAGTATGTCTCTGTCAATGGGGCGACAGCACATCCCCACGTTGAGAACGATGGGACGGTTTACAACATCGGCAATTGCTTCGGAAAAAATTTTTCACTTGCCTACAACATCATACGGATTCCCCCACTCCAGGCAGGTCAGTTAAATGCACCTGTGAATATGCTTGCAAAAATCTTGTCCTATAAATTACTTTTTGTTCTTCAAATGAGTTTTCTTTTTTTTTGTCATCTTTTTTTTTTTTTTTTAAGTTATCTTTAAAACAGTCCTTTACGTGGCTTCTAGATCATGATCTTCCTTTGTGTTAAAGGCAGAAGCCTTGCTGGGCAAACAGTACTAAAGCAGGCAAAGTAGGTACGGATGCCACTTCTCCTGTAACCGTTGGGCTGTCCTGTTGCAGACAAGGAGGACCCGATGGACAAGGCAGAGGTGGTGGTGCAGTTTCCTTGCAGCGACAGATTCAAGCCCTCCTACGTTCACAGGTAACTTGTGCCTGGCTCAGGGGACTGAGGGAGATTTGGTCCCTTGCTGCATGCGGCGTGTTCCCACGTCGGAGCAGCTGCTTTAGAAAATGAGCATTTGCTGGCGGAGTCCTCTTCTGTGGTGCTGCTACGGGACAGTACGGGCACACTGGTGCCACCTTCCTGGGTTTGCATGCTCTATACAAGTGGCACACATGGCTTGTCCTTGCATGTAATTGGCAACTGAAATTAGGGGAGGCACCAAAATTGGGATGTTTGTATTGCTATGAGTTTACGCTCTGCTCTGCCACAGAGCCACGTGCTCCAGGAGCTCGATGTGCTCCCCATGTGTTTCCAAACAGCTTCGGATTGACCCCGAACTACATCGTGTTTGTTGAAACCCCAGTGAAAATTAACCTGCTCAAGTTCCTCTCCTCCTGGAGCCTGTGGGGAGCCAACTACATGGACTGCTTTGAGTCCAACGAGACCATGGGGGTAAGCGACTTGCAGGCTGTGCCCACCCACAGGCCAAGGGGTCTCCTGTGTCCACCTCGCTGTGTTCACCTGGAAGCAAAACCAAATTGCTGCCATCTTTCAGGTCTGGCTTCACGTGGCAGAGAAAAAAAAAAGGCGGCTCCTCAATATCAAGTACCGCACCTCGGCCTTCAACCTCTTCCATCACATTAACACCTACGAAGATAATGGATTTCTCATCGTCGATCTCTGCACCTGGAAGGGGTGAGTGGAAGGTGGCTGGGGTCCGCAGCCGGTGCCACCGTGCCAGCCGGCAGGGCTGCACATCCTGCTGCTGTGCAGGCATCCCCTCCTGGCACCCAGACCGCCTCCATCAGCTGCTCTGAGTTATCCCTCTTGGTTATCCTACGGCATAGAAATTCCCCTGTGGTGTGGAGAGCCTGTTTCAAACTCATTTTCTCAGCCCTCGTTTGCCTTCATCTTTAATCTCCCTTTGCCTACCAAAGGGCTGATGCTATTTCAGCTTCTGGGACTGCAGTCAGCAGACGCTGGCTTAGGCTTGAATGGTGCTTTTCATGTAAACACGGAGAGAAACGTGGCCCCAGGGAGGTGATCCCCAGCAGGCCAGCGGCTCCAAGCTGGGCTTGTCCTGGCCGTTGGGAGCAGGCACTGAGACCCGCTGGGTGCTGGGCGCCTGGCTCGCTCCAGCTGAGGGGCTGGAACGGACTCCTATCATCAACTGAATTTTAAGGGAAAAAACTGTGTTGAAACTCCTCACTTACAAACGACATCTGTTTGCTGTCTCTGCAGGTTCGAGTTCGTTTACAACTACCTCTATTTAGCCAATCTGCGGGCAAACTGGGACGAGGTGAAGAGGCAGGCGGAGAAGGCACCGCAGCCCGAAGCCCGCAGATACGTGCTGCCCCTCAACATCGACAAGGTACCCGCTCGGCCCTGCGCCTGCAAAGGCTGGTGCCTGCACCGCTCCTGAGGTTTGTGGCCGAGTGCTCCAGCTAGCCAAGCTGTGGGCCTCCTCCTCGCTGGGCAAGCCCAGTTTGGGCTGGCAAACACCAAATTTCTGCACTCTTTGTGCTCACACTTCACTGCCCTCTTTCATGTACCCCACCTTGTGCTATTGAGCGTGCAGCCCCCAACAAGCCTCTGAATCTCAGTGAGGGGAAAGAAGTTATGCATGTGTTCACCTATAAGCACAGTGAGAGCTGAAATGCAGGATGTGTTTGGCCTGATAGGCATTCTTATTACACTGACAGCTAACTAAGAAAATGGATCAACCATTTCCAGCTTCATGAAGCTTCGTGAGGCTCTGTGAAGGCTCTATATTGCTGTACAAATACATTCAGAAACGTTTCTCCATTTCTCTTGGATATTCTTCCTCATCCCAGGCTGACACGGGCAAGAACTTGGTCACACTGCCCTACACGACAGCCACAGCGACCCTGCGCAGCGACGAGACCATCTGGCTGGAGCCAGAAGTTATTTTCTCAGGCCCACGCCATGGTAAGGTGACAGCTTCGAAGCACAGACAGACAACGTGAGTACCATCAGCTGTCGGTGTCCTACTAATCCTCATGCATACGTACGTATCTTTGCAGCCTTTGAATTTCCACAGATCAATTACAAGAAATACGGTGGGAAACCATACACATACACGTATGGGCTTGGACTGAATCACTTTGTTCCAGACAGGGTAACTATCAGCAAACGGGTGAGGCACATCTTTCTGATGAGCTCTTGGTTTAAGGACAAGAAAGGCTATTTCTGAGACATGGTTTTAATTTTTCCACCCTTAGCTTTGTAAGCTGAATGTTAAAACAAAGGAGACCTGGGTGTGGCAGGAGCCAGATTCCTACCCCTCAGAGCCCATCTTCGTTTCACATCCAGATGCCCTGGAGGAAGATGATGGTAAGAACTGATTTTGGTCTGTCAATTGCACAGTTGTTTGAAAACTTTTTGTCTCCTGGCCCCAAGCCTGTTGGCTGTTGGCAAAAACAGCCTCCAAAGCAGTACCAGGGGACCTGCAGACAGCTCCTGGGTGAGATGTGCCTTGTTCTAACACTGTTGGCAAGTTTCTGAGAACAATGGAGAAGAAAAAAAAAAAAAAAAAAAAGAGAGAAAAACCTCTGTGTTTAGATCATCTGATATCCTCATTTCCTAGCCTTTTTCCATCAGGAATAACAACACTTAAAGAATTCCAGATGGCCAAGCTTTGTGAAATTAAGCCTGTCTTAAACCAAGCATTTTATTCTGACCCCTCCTCCTCCTGTAGGACTGGGGTAAATTCCAGCTTTGTTGCTGGAAGATGTAGTTGTATTCATGCCAAGCACTCTACACAGTTCTTTGTACGTCCCCAGCCCTGTACCTACCTTTTGAAGGTGAGTAGCAGCACTGGGTTTGAAAGGATATCTACTTATTGCCTGAATTCCTCAGCTCTGAATAGGACTGTATGAAGCTGGGAGAAGCCTTGGCTCTGCTGACCTGTGTTTTTTCTTGCCTACTAGGGGTCGTGCTGAGCATCGTGATCAGCCCCGGCACAGGGCCAAAGCCCGCCTACCTCCTGATCCTGAACGCCAAAGACATGAGCGAAGTTGCCAGGGCTGAGGTGGAGGTGAACATCCCCGTGACTTTCCACGGACTCTTCAAAAGAGCATGACTGGTGCCTGCAGCTTGGTGCGTGAGGTTTCTTCCAGCTTTGGAAAGGTGCAGTTGCCATTTGCAAGCACACCAAAAGTGACACTGAAGGAATTTAGATCATTTCTTTGTACGGCTATTTAACTAAGACTGAACATTTTGGTTTTGTTGATGATTCTTCAAAATACTTATCCAGGTATTTTTCAAATGTACTTTGTAGCATAATTTCAAAATGTACAGTACTAAGAACTATACAGTTAAAATAACGCAAGTTTTCTTTTACAAATTTATACTTTGCAGCTTCAGCAGAGGGAAAGATGCATGAAATAGCCTTTTCTATATAATACCATGTCTACTGGTACTGAACTTACACTGTGCTATGTGCTCTTTCTGTTGCATGCTTTGAGAAGAGGTATTTTTATCCTATAGCTAATGTGCTTCCTGGTCTCTGTATTCTCAGAGCAAGCTGAGTGGGGCCCTTCCAGAGCTGCTCTGGAAATCTGAACTCACCTGTCAGGCAGCAGGCCTCAGGCTGCATGGCACGCACCATTTTGTCCTTTCCTCTGCCTAGTTTACAGGTGTGTAAGCTTTAGTAATGCCTGTGTGACTTCTCCTTCCCACTTTGCCCAAGTGCAGTTGGAGTTCTGCATATTCTTGATACGAATGTGAAAAACAAAATCAAGCAATTACGGTTTAGGATGGATTTGCTTCAGTTGAGAGCTGCAGAATCACAGCTTAATCCTTCCGTTCCACAAAATGAATTTTCACTTAATGTAGTAGCAGACTATGGTTTAAAATACAAACACACTGTAAAAAGATTTGAAATCCAGGATTGTTTGCAGTGGCTTAACCTTTTTATTAACGGTATCAAAGAATTAGAAAATCATTTACATTAAAGCCTTCTAATACATGGTGCTAATTTTAAAGGATGATTACTCAAAAACGGCTGCAGTTACATTCTGATGACAGGATGCTGATACGGAGGTATGACCTGGTACGTCTGCTGTTGTATAATTTGTAAGCACTGTGCAATTACCTGATTAAAAAACAACAACAAAATCATATATATATAAGCAACAAGCCCCTGAAACAAGAAATTAGTAAAATTTACAAGTTATGCAGTCATTCAATAATGCATTTGTTCTTAATTTTTGCAAAACAATGAATATTTAAAATGAACAACTGTTGGCTGTACACTTAGCAGAAACAGATGTCAGTGTAACTTATCACTGGGGCAGGGGAAATACAAAGGAAAAAATGTCCCCAGGATCCCAAAGTGTATGTATTACGTATGGAAGCCACCCAACCACTTCACAGTCCCAGTGGTAACCAGAGAATTACTTTTGGAACACTGGAAAGCTACTTTGCTGTAAACATTCAATCAAAATATATTATTTTATAATCCGTTTCAGTTGTTACACAGCTACACTCCTAATATTTCCAGTAACATATCAAAAATTATCAGAACAGCCTGCTCTTCTGTGTCCATCTTCTTCTAAGAAGTCATATTTCTTGTTGCCTTGTGAGAACAGTGAGTGGAAAATACAAAACTGGTTTTGGTCTTTAAACATAACAAGATCTTAATGGAGAATTTTAACTGTTACCATACAATACACGTAACAGTCTTCTTTGCTAAAGCCTTTTGTATATCCTGCTGGAATTAGGAGTCAGGATAAGCATTTTCCTAATCTCACTGTACATATTTGACTTCTACTCAACCACCACACATTGTCTTAAAAAAGCTGATTCTCTTTTTAAGGGCATAATAAGCATGAGCACATGCTGTCATTTCAGACAAAGACTAATTCAATCTATTAGCAAGAACTGGGATAAAGTGGCAAAAGAGTAGTATAAAAAAAGGAAAGAAAAAAAAAGATAAATGTGAACATGAATTGTGATATGCTGGTAAAAATTACCTAAAGAGAGTAATAATGATTCATTTCAACTGTTACATTACTTTCTTTTCACAGGTAGTTCCTGGGGAGAGGTAGTCTCTTGGCTCTAGTACTAGAAAATATTTCTCAGTGCTCTCTCCTAATCAAAGTTCCCATAAACTCCAGGCAAAATATTTAATGTATATGTAGCACCATAAATATGTACCTTATTTAGAAGTATTAATTGATGACAGGATAAATTTGTGAACTTTAAACAGAAAAAAAAACTTCAGGAGTTCAAAGAACACTTTAGGTATTGCTAATAAACAATACGACAGAAGAAGATTGGCAGGTTTTGGAAATAATTTAATGGAGAAATCTGCCGACTTAAAAAGGCAGGGCTGGGCACATCCCAAACGTAAAACGCAATTACAGCAGGAAAAATCAACAAAATGAAACATCTTGGGACAAAAGAATGTAAACAATGTGAGCAGTGAAGAGCATGAAATTATGAGTCATTATGCAAGACCCAAAAAAAAGGATCAGGATACTGAATCAAAAGGCAAAGTCAATTCAAAGAGATTCAGTGAGGAAACGCTGAAGTACCCAGAATTCAAACAGAATTCAACAGAAGCTTTTTGGATGGACTAATGGTGTAGAGAAAAGATGAGAAGTTCAGGGCCAAATACCAAGGACAACGGAGTAAGAACAGACACCTAATTCTGGGAATCTAGCTGACCTTGACTGAGCAAATCATAGACTGACACACTCACCACAAGATGAGATCTGAGGACAAAAACATACCATAAAGAACATACGAGGGGAAAAAACAAAACAAAGCCAACCTACCTTTCTAGTATTTTGAGGTAGAATTATACCATCATCCCAGAGTCTGGCAGAAGAATAAAATGCACTGCTTTCTTCCTCTAGCCTGGAAAAGGGAGAGTATTAAACAAGCTTAAAAAGCACAAAAACTTAATGAAAAAGTATCAGTCCAGTAAAATGAAGTCATAGGTGAAAAAGGCAGATGTTTCAATGTTACGTGAACGTGCAGTACTACTGTTAAAATCAATTAGGATCCAGAAAATACGTATCAGATGTGATCCCTCCGTATTTCAGTCATTTCACAGTACAGACAATCCCCCGTATTTGGAAGCTCACTGTTAGTTAATATATGGCACAGTCTCTTGATTTAGGGTTGTGTGGTTTCAGGTTTTTTAAATCAAAAATCTCTGTTTCCTTGAGAACATCCTAAGGGTAGACATGGAATTACACGGAATTTAAGAATACTTTTCAGTAGATTCAGGTTTGCTTCAGTTGTTTTGGACGTGTACTATGAATATAATTAGGTATTTTAATTAAATCTCAGCATAACTGCAGGGTTGTATTATTAACATGCTTACCTTTGTTTCAGGCGTTTTAGCTCTGATTCATCTGTACTATCACTGTCCCCGGTTTGTGGGACTGCAGTCAAATGCCTTGAATCCACAAGAGCAACTCTTGCATTAGGCCACAAGAACAGAAAATTTGGACCGAATGATCTCCCACACTACAAAACCAAAAAACAAACAAAACAAACCAAAAAAGCCTCAGTGTAAACTCACTGAATTTAATCACAAAAAATGGTCATAAAATGCTACAATCAATTCAAGACAAAATGTAACAGTTTAAATTTGTGGAGTATTCACGATACAGGTCCTTCCCATTACAGCTACAGCTCCTGTATCAATACAGATCCCCTGCAGCAGCAACTGCCACAGGTACCACTGCCTTCGGTATGGGCATTTTATTATTCATCATGTTTAATTCGAAGCAAGCGAAGAGGCCCAGTACACTTACTGGCAGCATGAGTAGCACACCTAATAACCCAGCTGGAAAAGTTGTGGTTCTTCATCTTTGAAAATAAAGAGCATGTGCTGAATACAAGGCAGGATCAGACCCTCTGAGGGACATTTTCAGACAATGACCAGTTTTTAAGAACTCATTCTAGGTTAGCTGCAGACCAAATTTTCTGCAATCACATCTTGTGATTCCTTAAATGAGTTAAAGTAATGAGTCAAGTTAAATGTCTACAAACAGCTTTCACTGTTTTAAAAATGAAAGTGCCATGAAAGCTGGGCAAAGTTTCAAGTCTATTACCAAACCCATTAACCTTTGTGATACCCTTACCATAACGTAACTTTCGCTCCCGTAACAGCCACCAATTACTATGGTTATTTTGGGAACAGCAGCACAGGCAACGGCAGCCATCATGGAGGCCTGGGCTTTTAATCTGTTGGAGTGAGCCTCTGCCTGAAATGAAAATAAAGATTTTAGTTCTGCAAAGTCTTCTAGATTCTTTCCACTCTCACCAAACTTACAACCTATTTCTAAAACATTTATTTCTTGCAATTCTGTATGATCATTTCTTCCAAAACAGTAGGACAGCACCAATAGGTTAAGCACCACAGACCATTGTAACACTTACTTCACGATGTAAATCAGCAAGTGTGCAGAAAGAAACCTATGATACAGAGCAACGCTAGCTCTCCCAGGCATTAGCAAGCTTAGACACAAGACAGTTATGCCAGGCTTTGTCTTAAGAGGTGGTGACAGCTGGGAGGAACAGAGCTGCAGAAATAGTCTCTGCTCAGAGAACCTAATATAGGTTTTACTACGAGGCTTTCCAAAGCCCAGGACAAAACATACTGTACTTTAATGCCTTCACTTTTAGAAAAGAGAAATTTTGGTGGAGCACAGTGGTATCAGAAGAACCAATATGCTGTATTTCAATGTAAAATGCACTATGAATTCCAAGTTTTACAGCCTGCACTGCCAGCTTGACAGCACCATTTTAGATAAGCTTACAGGCCTGCTTCACATTAGAATAAAATGAGAAGATTTAAAAGCAAAGTAATTACAAACTTCTTGATTTAACCATCAAAAGCAGATCAAATAATAATTTTTCTACTAATTAATAGTTTTCAAAATGTATTGTTAGGCAAAACAAGAGCTAGGAAATTGCTTAAATTAAGCATATCAAACTAAAACGCCATACCTGCGAGATGCTTGTTGGCTCTGCTGCATGGGGAGCAGTGTTTTGGAAAAAAAGGATGGGAATGCTCCGGTGGCTGCACAGCTGTACGAAATGGCTGCCCTTGAGAGAGGCATCATGAGTAAGCTCCCCATTGCTAGCCACCACTCCCACCAAGTGCCTACAAAACAGACACAGGAGCATTTTCCCCAGAAATTATGAAAAGACAGGACATAATGTTCCGAAGGATGGAAACGTAAGTGGGTGGAAATACACGCCCCGATGTGCCCTTTTACAGAAATCTAGGCTACAAAGGGATGCAATTAAGTACATCACTTCACTCAAGGAACCTGTTATACCTAACAAACAAGAAGTCTTGTGGCAGTCCCTATACATGAAGCGTTGAACTATTAACATGGATAAACACTCGGGAGGCAGGTAAGGTTACAGATGACCTACTGCAGTTCACAATGCAAGACAAGGTGCCAGAACTCTGGATGCTCTCCACTTCCCGTAACATACAATGTAACGGTCATGCTGAAAAGTTTATACTTTCAACCAAGAGAGTCTCTAAAATACATTTTACTTCTTTTTATTTTTAAATAAAGATTTGTGTGGAATATCGTGTGCTTATGAATGCGTTAGTAATACTGCCTGGTTTTATTGCATGGCTATTATTCCATCTCCATCACGTGGGAGATGAGATAACTTTTGACTCAGTTTGGGAAGGAACACTTCAAGATGTTGTTCCTTATTTCTTAAAGAATCTGCTGAGACTTCAAAGTCCCCGTTGTTCAGCTAGAGACTTGAGTGACCAAACAAATCATTTCAAAGTCATGAAAACCATTCAACTGTAATCACTCTGCTGCTATCAGCCTGAAACACAATGAGTACAGAACCAAGAGATAAAAGATCAGGCTTTCTAGAAGTAGTTTATCACCGATTCTTTACTGGTTCAGAACTCCATAAATACTGTTAATGGAATACTGTAAAACCTGATATGGGTACAAAAGCTATTCAGACAAATATGTCCATGCATATTGATGGTGAAATCTTATAGCCCTACCCTTCCACGTGGCCAAAGCCTGTCACTAACGTTGTTCCATAGTCAGCCTTGAATTCCTGGAATCTGCTTCCATCCAGCAGACGGCTCAGAATCTGCAAAGAAACATTCAGTCATTCCTACAGAAATCTGAGGGAAAAACGGATAGTTCTGCTGAAAGATGTGCTCTGTTCCAATGGCAGGGAGACCTGTGTTATGCAAGAAGTCAAAGTAAATGATCACAGTGGTCCTTTTATGTCTTACGCTTCGCTAAATACTCAATATGCACAAAACATAAAAATTGTGTTTCATTACCAACCACGTATTTTGAGCCAAGTTCAACTCCAAGATTATTTCAAAGTTACAGAGCACAGTTGTTCATATGCATAAAAACCTTATAAAAAACAGCATGTGCAGTTATAGTTTATGTGCCTAAAAATACTCAGTGGCATATCGCTCACACTTTTTTTAAACACAGTTTTAAGAGCTGCCTTTCAAAGCTACACTCTTACTACAGTCAATCCCCTTAACTCCAGGAATTTACCACTGGAGAAGATACTGGATTCGCATCCTTCACGAGACCAAACCTCCGCAAAAGCTACACGATCAAAATTGTGCCATGCAACTCCACATGTTTTTGCAGAGATGTCTGTCTCAACCTCAAATTTAGTTTGAGCTTCATCGTTTTGTCAGTCAACATTTGCATTAGGCATTTAAGTTACAACATAAAGCCTTAACCCCTTAAAAAAAAAACAAAGGAGACAGGAGGAAGAAGGACACAAGCCCCTTTCCGAAGGGATGCATGTTCTAAAAGCAGCCAACACAGTGCAAGACACACTGATGTAAAAGCATCTCAAACAGTGCATGGAAACAGATGGGGATCAGTTGGCATAATCTGTAATTATCTTATCTCTAGCAGGTTTTCGGTTTAAATATTTTCAACAGCTCTACAGACTTGTTGCCATTCTGCTTTGCTGCGGCTAAAGACTGCTTGGCAATGATTAGGCAATCGTATGAAATTTTTCAGGTACTTCATTTCTCCAGGAGAGAATAGCCTGTTGCCTTTTAACCTGGAGATACTAGATAAAGCAGACCAAAAGGATGAAGGAATATATTATCTGCCACCTTACCAATTTTACAGGAAGAGTACACCTATAATCCCGCGGTGCCAGCCCCAAGAGCTCATCAGAGCTATACAGAGGACCGTCATGTTCTATAACCTCATCCGGCAGAGGCTCGTAATTCAGCGTTGAGATAACATTTCGAACACACTCATAGGCTTCCTTTTCTGAAGATGCAAAATGGTCACTGCAGCCACTGACTCTAAGAGAGAGAACAACATGAAATAGCATTGAATTAATGAAATCTGAATTCTGATAGAACCCAAACTAAGGGAAAAACCTTTATCTGTCCTGTGAATCTCTAAACTCCCTGAAAACATTGTGTTTTTATTCGTGTATGAATGTGTTCAAATCAGTGGAATTTCTGTGCAATCCAAACCAAAACCAAATTCACAGTAGAGAGACGTCCTTCCTCATGACTTCTATTTCTACCTATATGAAAGAAAGGCCTCTATTCTCACGATGATGTTGTTGGAAACAGTAAAGGTAAAACAAGCTTTAAAAATTACTTCACAGTAGCAGCACTTCCAGCTTGAATATAAACACAGTAACTTAATATGTAAAACACAGCTGACTGTCACACCAACACTTGTTTTCGTGAGAAAGGTATGGAATTTGTTTCTGCATACAAAGTACTGAATGCCAGAAACAAATAAGAAAATCCACTCTTGTCCCCTGTGTCAAAGGGAGTAACTATTTTGACAACTACAGAAATTTCTGACATAGAAAAATAACACTATAGAAATAGTTACATAGCTACTACTGTCAGGTTTATTTCTTCCTTGCTCATCTCCTGCTACGAAGCCCTCATCAACAGCAGAGGCAGATAGGCTTGCTTTTTTTTTTCTCCTTTCTTCAGATACTTTTACAAGCATTCAGATTCTTCTCTGCAGCGAGTTACTCTAGTCTTCAGAAGTAGACAAAAGCAAAGAAGTTATGCCACCTCTCCATGCATTAGTTTAGGGCAGAAAATAAATAGCAGTTTCCCATCACCACAGTATATGAATAATCAAGCACTCACTTTGTTTTTTGAACATATGTAGCCTGACAATGTTTCCACTAAGAAAAGAAGTGATATCATCCCTCTTATATAGCCAGTCCCCCTGAGGCACAGAGGAACTAAATTGCCTGAAGTTCAGAAAGTATGTGGGAGAACAGGGAACCAAATCCAGATTTGTCTAGCTCATGCTTAACCCCAGAACATCCCTTCATTTTTCTTCCATTTGACTGACCTAACAAAAAATGATTACTGAGAAGGAAAGCAAACAGTGCAGTAACAAATCCCACTTCTGGCCCTGATCCCGACCTCTGTACTTACGTGAGGTTTCTATCAGTTAAATACATTAACAGCCAAGAGCTGGAAGTGTTAAGTTCCTGACTACAGTATTAAAGCTAAATTACTATGTTGTGTTACCTTCCTCATTTGAAAGAGTTGTATCTAGCCCCACGATACTCCCACACATACAACAGAATATCAACAACTTCTGTAATAATTTGTGTGTCATTTCTACCATTTTTCACTACATGTTTTCCCATCCTTGAGGACCACAGTACACCCAAACACTGGAAACATCAAAAACAGTCACATGAACTTATAACAGAATGATGTTCTTTAAAGCTAAGTGTGCTGAGCTCTCTACAACTTTTGAGAGTTATTTCACATACTTAGAGTGAAGTTTCGCTCCTCCTAGGTCCTCAGGAGAGACATATTCTCCAGTAGCAGCTTTTACCAGGGGTGGGCCAGCAAGGAACAGAGTGCCGATTTTATCTATAATCACAGCTTCTTCGGCCATGGTTGGAACATAGGCACCTCCAGCTACGCAGGAGCCACACACCACTGCCACCTGAAGGACACAAACAGAAACCAACCCGTGTGCTGCAGAGGGAAGAACGGAATGGCAAAGAACTTCCCTTTACTTCAGAAACGTTCAAGAGATGAAATTGCAGCCTGGAGAACCACGAAGTAAAGACACAAATACCAGCATGAACAACGTTGCTGTTCTTGACATCACAGAGCTCAATGTTTACCCTGAAACCACCTAATGGTTTGATGCTTTCCATCAAGATCAGTCAGTAAGCACTTGCACGATCCTTAAGGTAGAAGTATTCTTGTCTGTGAGATACTACTCACATCTCCCTACCCCACAGACAGAAAAGGTCAGCTTTCAGAAATGTCTTGCATGTTTGAGAGCTGCTCCTAGAAACTCTATTAAAAGAGAACTTTTTTCCAGAACACTATTTATCATAGGTACTACACCTGTATTCAAAATGACACCGTACCTGAGGGATTTTCATAGCAGACATTATTGCTTCGTTGTAGAAAACTCTGCCACCATGTGCCTTGTCAGGAAACAGTTCTGACTGACAGGAGAAAACAAAGTGAGTTTCAGTATTAACTGTAAAAGCCAGCACT
Organism: Oxyura jamaicensis; assembly: GCF_011077185.1. Taxonomy (NCBI): domain Eukaryota; kingdom Metazoa; phylum Chordata; class Aves; order Anseriformes; family Anatidae; genus Oxyura; species Oxyura jamaicensis. Next base: position 30,659,191 of record NC_048900.1, on the reverse strand, counting down.
TCCTCTTCCATTCATTCATTCACAAAAGCATCGTACCTGATTCTGAGGTCACCACTAACAAGCATACCAAAAACTTTTACGTGCAGCGTTCTCTGCTGTATTTGTTACCCTTACACATTGTACAATTCCCCAAAAGCACCCATGGTCATCGATGTTTCAAAAGCAGAGAAAAGTCTTCGGATGTTTTGTGAAAACCATTTGTTCTAGACAGGCTTAAATTGTAAATGTGGGGAAGGGGAAGCTCATGTTCGTACTTTATCTGTGAAAATGACTTCAGGACAGTCTCCCTTTTAACTCTAGTTTTTGGTTCAGCTCTTGAATTCAAATAAAACCTTTTTCTACGCGTTTGGTTTCAGTCTGGAGAGGGAATAAGTCCGGTCTCTGTGATAATGTGACCTCTGCGCACTGGAAAGTAACCTGCTCAAGTTTTTCCACTACAGCGAGAATTTTTAAAAGTGCATTTTTGAAGGCCGTGGAGGTTTGTGCATTACTGTAAGAGACTTTATAACAAAATATGGAGTAATTTTAAAGGTTCTGAAGTTGAAAATGGAAACTTCAAACAATGTTCTAATTTATTGAGGACACCAATGTGTTTCAGCACACTGAGGAGTATCCATTATACCTGCTTGGCCAGCACTTTCTTCCCAACACTGATATTCAAGCTCTTAAACTTTGATCTGATGCTAGAGTCAAGATTAGTCACAGTCGTCACTACTGTTACGTATCTTCAAATCATGTTCTAGACTCAGATTTGTAGGCAAAACTCAATTTAAGTATAACTTATATTGAATGAAAATCAGGCAGCCAAGAAAACAAAACATAAATCTAAGATTTATTTCTAGAAAATGACTATGACTAAAACAAGCAGTAGGCATTTTCACCTACGAACTGCTTCTGGTATTACCTGTAGTGGTAGGAATGCTCCCCCGCTGTCAACAAGGTACACAGACAGCAGTCTGTTCTGCATGGCTATTTCCTGAGCTCTTAGCTGTTTCTTCACTCCAATTGGATAAATAGTTCCTCCTTTCACAGTTGCATCATTTGCCGTGAAGACGCACCAAACCCCACAGATTTTTCCAATTCCTACAAGCGATACCACAGATGTTTACCAGGACTCTCTGAGATACCAGACATGAAACAAGGAGGCCAAATTTTAGCTAGGATGTCATTTTGGTGATATTGCATCAATAAGCTGCAAATTAAGTTGCAAATACCACACAGGGATGAAATCCGTAGCTCTTCTCTGGAATAAGAAAATGAAAGCTAACGACACACACACAAAATCTAAATGACAGAAGACAGAACTTGAAATGCAACTTATTCCTGGTATCACTGTAAGAGAAAAAATACACAGCTTGACTTCCAGCTCTTGGACTGAGCTAACAGGGAAGGCAATTAAAATTACCTACATAAAAGTGAAAAGAGTAAGCCTGTGACTGAAGAAAAGTCAGGATTTCACAATCCATTCCTCTAGTTGTTTTTTAAACTGGAACTCATCTTTGAAGTGCAATGAATTGTTCATAATTTGAAAAGCATGACAAAATAAATGTCTTAGTGCCTGTGTCACACATTGACTTGGTCCCCTTTTGTTCAACAGGCATCAGCTTATTTGACACATCATTCTAAATTTTTGAGAGAAAAATGACTAACTGGTATGTAGAATAAATTACTAAATCTAGAAGAAATTAAAACATTATTTTATTTAAAGGTTTCCTCCAGATTTCCCAGCAAAGAACAATGGAAAATAATACATCAGTGGCTGAACTCTTCCGTGCTGGGAAGAGCCCAAACTCTGTGTTATATTCCATAAACCTGACTACGTGTATCCTTCTTCCTTTCCCAGTAAGAACAAACACCGTAACCGGAGAGGAAGGCTAAATGCTACAGGAAGGTGTGCAGGACACGCAGACCACAACTAACGTATGCTACCTACAACCACACACCATCAGTGACCCAGACAGCACCCCTCAAATTATGTTAAGGATCACATGGGCCCAAAACCCTTCTTCCTTCCAGGCTGCATCTCCAGCATGGGCTGCTTCAGACAATACCCTCAGCCCATATGCATCTTTAGATCTAACTTGAATCATATTTAAAGATACAAACAATTAAGCAAATGAACTTCATGAATTTTCCATAACATCTAACATGAAACTTTCCGGCAATTACCAGTAAGGCATCCAGCCGCAGGAACATCACCATAAGGCATATTGAGGCCCGCGAGAGGAGACAGTTCGAGGAAAGACTCATCATCAAGAAGCAACTTCAGGCGTTCACGAACAAACAGCTTCTTGTTTCTCTGAGTATGACGCAAGATGGCATTCTCTCCCCCTCCTTTACTGACCAACTCTAGCAATTCTGAGTATCTGATTTAGAAAAGAAAGTTTCAATTAGCGAAAGCCACCTTAATTTACGAGTTAATCTGTCACAGATTAACAGCACTTAAATGTATTGCACAGCTTTCATACCTAGAGAGAACAACATTAACTCACATTTTTGGGTTATCATTTGTGAAAGGAACTCGTTAATGACAGTGAAGGACTGCCTAACGGAGCACAGCACGCAATTCAAAGGCGTAAGTTTTCTTCCAAAGTGTAACAAAAAGCAGAGACCCGTCGTTTTAGTTTCATTATTCAGAAGTCACATTTCCAAGCCCAACAAAGACCCCCCAAAAAGAGTCAAACAATATAAATTAATTATATTTAATTATACAGAAATAACACATACACGGAAATAATGTAATTCTATCTGTAGCTTTTTGATCATAGTTAGGAGACATTATTAAGTCCTGTCCCTCCCAAGTGTTGCCTTTATGCATCCGACGCAGCATTTCACAATATATGACCCTACTTAATCACCGTCAGCAACCCCAGGAAGGCAGTACTGAGGAGGGCTGACCATCAGCTACCAGAGCAGACTTGGAGATACTGCTCTAGAACTTTAGCCTATAAACTTGCAAATATTCATAAGGCTATCATAATTTGCTAGTCCTAATTCAGCACGGACAGTAAATTCCAGGTTCCAACTCCTCTAGGGAAAAAACCATTAAATGGTTTCTTCCTCTGCTCCGCCTCAACATGTTGTGAAAGCTTTTTTGACAGGCCTTACGTATACTCAACAACATGGAAGATGAACCTTAAGAGAGTGAATACTGCAGTGTCACTACAATCATCAGAAAGAGACATTGATTACCATTTGCTATTATCAGGGCAGCATAAAATACAGATAATGAACTCAGCAAAACTGGAAACAAATGTGGTACCTCCAGTAAGTTTGGTCTTAAACAACAAGGCTGTCTATTTATTTTACGTCAAATATTTTTCACCAAGATGCATCACCTTTAAATAAAAATGCCATCTGATGTAACTATTTACAAACCACTCGACGTGACTCCATTGCTTTATTATGGCTTCCTGCACACTGCAGAGGTTGAAAAACCTCAGGAGAAAAAAGCTAAGGATTTTAATAGTGTTGTAAATGCCACCACAGGAGGGCACAGTGCGTTTTCCATAGCTGGGCTTCGAGCTCCTGTGTCATTCCTCTGCACAAAGGCCTTTGAGTTTTTGCCATCTGACCCTTACGGCCAAATGCATAAAACACATTTTCCTGTTTTATCAGTGAACCGTGATTAATTTCAGCAACTGTCACCCCCTCTTTCAGGAGCAATCTTTAAGTGCACGGGTCACCATTTATCTCTTTACATTCAAAATCAAACCTGAATAAATTTTATGAAGGCCTAAAAATAGTTCTTGGCAATACGTGCAGAACAATGTCATATGACCGTATTTTAAATAGTCTGCACCTAGGTTCAGGCACCTCAGACTACAGAAACTGACGAGGAAACAGCAAGGAAACTAACTAAAGCTTCAAAAGGGACAGAAAAAAATACTAACAGGCTTTTTTTATTTATTTATTTCAATCTCTGGAGTTTTTAATTTAATTTTGATTTTTAATTAACGGTCTTCCTGGGTTAAAAGTTGCTAAAAGCATCTGTAAGTAATGCTCACATCGTCTCACACGTTTCAACACTTGAAAACATCACAAAAAAACAGTCATTACCTTTTAACAACAGCCTCACTGTTCCTTAAATTTTCTTCAAACACATGTCGGTACACAGACAGGACGCGTCCATCTAAAACAGGGTAAGTTTTTGCATACCGTCTAAATTTTGCTTTGCTACTTACTAAACGGCTGGGCAGCACGCTGCATGGCCTTTTCAACCCTTCGCTTTGCAGAGGCTGTGTCGAAGGCTTACTGTTACCCTTACACTTCCTTTGGAACACACGATCTAAAGTCAGGCCTCTGGGAAGCAGCAGTGGCGTGGAGTTAGGGGAGGGTTTGCAAATGGAGCAGAAAGTGATATTGTTCCACATGGCCCTGAGAATTAAAAGAGAGGAGAAACAGCATTTAGAAATTAAAATTCAGGTTCCACAGTCTGGAAAAGGCAAGGATTGATAAGCAGAAATTAGCGAGGTGGCGGTTTTTACAGGAGTGAGACCACGAATGTCTTAAGTTTCCACTTGTAACAGCCTGTGTAGCGCCGTCACAGCGGCAGAGGCCACAAGATTCACTCCCAAACTCTGCGTTACAGCTAACGAGCTGCAAGCACGGCCCTTGTGCTCCGTGACACCCCGCCCGCAGCCCGGCCGGGGCTGCCCTCGGCTCCCTCAGCGGCCTCGCACGGCGCGGGGCAGCCGCGGGGCCTGCGCGGAGGCCGGGCGGGACGAGCCGCGGGGGCCCCGCTCCGCCTGCCCGGCGAGGCGGCTCGGCTCGTCCCGCTGCTTCCCCCTCCTCCTCCTCCTCCTCCTCCTCCTCCTCCTCCTCCTCCTCCTCCTCCTCCTCCTCCTCCTCCTCTCCTCCCCTCTCCTTCCCCGCACCCGCCGCGGCCTCCACCGCTCCACCGACCCTTACGCGGGCAGCCGCCGCCGCGCCGTCCCCTCCGGGCCCGCCCCGGGGGAGGCTCCGCCAGCGGCCCGGCCCCGGCCCCGGCCTGCCTGCCCCGGGCGTCCCCTGCCCCGGCCCCGGCCCAGCCCTGCCTCCTCACCGCCCCCGGAGGCCTCAGCGCGGCCTCCCGCTGTCCTCGAGGAGCGGCCGGGTGAAACGGGGCAAAAACCTTGATGGTGGATGGCATCTTGGAGTGAGGGTGCTGCACAAGTAACAGGAACGGCAAAGGAATGGCTAGTGTCGGCGATAAGCACACACACACAGCGCGCGTTTGATTTGTAAATTACACGGGGTTCATAGAATGGTGCCCCACGGTGGCCTCAGAAATAACACGCTGGGGCCTCGCCGTTAAATACAGAATGGTAAAGGAAGGGTACCCACAAAACGCCTGGTCTGCCACGTCCCCCCTTCACGCAGCACGTTACACAGAATCACAGAATCAGCTGGGTTGGAAGAGACCTCCAAGATGATCTAGCCCAACCTCTGACCTAACGCTAACAAGTCCTCCGCTAAACCATAGAAGGCTGCAGATTGCTGGAAATTCACAGACTTTTTTAGGGACATTTGCTGCCCGTAGTTCTCCCTTGTTCAATGCCGCAACTGCTCAGCTGAGATGTGTAAACGCTTTCTAATTAAGCGTATAATTAAAATATTAAAATGAATTTGATTTCCTTGCCTTCATACCTCACACAGTTTCTGGGCCGCTGCAGTCAGTTTGCTGTTGTTAGTCATGGCAAAACCCCCGAGAAATTACAGCTTGTTGCCTTGCAGCGGCTTCATTAAAATGCGCTCCTGCCAGAGAGCTCTCAGCCATACATATTAATAAGGCTTCGCAGGGATAATTAGGCAATGACTAATACATCGGTGAATGTAAGAATCCAGCGTAGGCAGGAGAAAGATTTTGTAGGTAAATACGTTGTATACGTTAATAAAAAAATCTTGACAATAATAATTAAGATTCGATGTGCTATAGCAATTTAAAATAGCCCCTGTTTTTCTTTTATACTGGAAGCAGGTAGGAGTGTCTCTGATGTTCTCCCTCGTACTGAGGATGGGATTGCAGGAAACCTCTCCCGTTGCTTCAGCAAAGCCAGGAGCTGTTCAGGAGGCTCCTTGTGGTGGCCTGCCCTCTGCAGCGTGAATCGGGTGGCCTGGGGACAGCAGGGAGACCCCTCAGAGCAACACACACCTTTCAGAGGCAGAAGAGGTGAAGCTAAAAGTGCCATGGGGGTATCTGCCCTTCTAGAGACCCCCCTAAATAAATTAGGATTGCAGGTCTGGCTTGCACTTTCCCCCAAAATGCTCATTAATTGACTGGTCAGAATGAGGTGAGTGGTGGACATTTGCTACTGAAACTGTTGAACAAAAATCCCGGTCAGGAAGTTTGTTGTAGGCACTGGTGCAGCCACAGAGAGCTTCCTGGTATAGCCCACGAAGGAACTTAGCAGCCTCATCCACTATTCAGGCTGATCTGGGGCATTTCTTTTGGGGGTTGTGATTATTTCGGTTCACATCTTCTCTCCTTCCATGGCATAACCAGAACTCCCCTCTCTCAACATTTTGAGAAACTTCGAAAGTGCTGAAGGTGAGGGACAGAAGACACTTCACAGCTTTACGTAGGGCTTTTGAGTTTCCTAGGGGAATTTATGTGAAATTTTGAGCTCTTTGTGGAGCAGGTGATAATGGGGAAGGAAAGAGTGGTGACAGAAATTTATGTAAAGCAGGAGAATGTATCTGAGGTCAGAACTTCAAAGACGTGTTGGTGGTAGTGACAGTGCTGGGTGCTCAGCTTTCTGAGGAGGGAACTGCTGATGGAAATGCCTGAGTGTGTATTTAAAGCGAGATCCTTTTATTTTTTTCTTTTTTTAAAAAAAAAGTTGACCCATATATCATTTCCCAGGATTTTTTTTTTAGTACTCTGTTCTGTGAATGTATTAGAGGGACTGCTGCTCAGTGATGATTTTCCTGCTTCATATTTCATTTTCCATAATTGAGTGTTAGACTTTCATTATCTCTAAATGCTGGTGTTGCACAGTAAGTTCATTTTATGTGATTTTAATTTGTGGAGTTGTTTTTGGTTTTGTTTTTTGTTTGTTTTTTAACAATATCATTGTCAGTTAATGTGTTGGCTTATTTTACAGGTTTCCCAGAATTATATATATCATATATCAACATACCAGTCAGGATATGTTGTATGTAATACAGGTTGCTTTTACTCGGATTTAAAAGGGGATTAAGCATTGTCATGCAAGCCAAACACTGCTTGCTCAGAGTCATGGATAAAGAAACATTTTCTCTTCATTTTCTTCATCGTTGGCATGTACCTGGGTGACAGTTTATCATGAAGATATGGCATCAGCCATCCTATTCTGTACCGGGAGGCAGCCTGGTGTGTATACCAAATCCTGTAATGAGGAGCTGATGGATTCTAACTTCTTTTTGCTAGCCCTCAAGCTGAAATCTAGCCTTACTCTGTTGTCATAGCATGGAGCATCCTTTGGTTAATGAACACGGAAGGTAACTTGAGTGAAGTAGTAAAAAATAGCTTTTCTGAATGGGTGCAGCCCTGTGCAAGTGTTTGCAGTTGTTACTTCACGTGCTTATTTTAGAGACTTTTGAATGATGAAAATTTAGCATATATAGAGTAACATTTAGGAAAAATGTTTATGTGGTTGCCTACTTTAACATGAACTGCAGCTATGCCAACACAGAAACATGCCATTTATGGAACACTAAAGCTTTGAGTTAAGCTTTTACTCAACTTTATTTAGAAACTTGCTGGAGTGCACCGGATGCTGGGGGAAACCAGAACACACTTTTTAGATTGTCGGACCAAAGGCAGGAAGGTTCCCACAGGGCCCTGCTCCTTATGTAGCTTCTGTTTCTTATTTAGATTTTGTTTCCTAATACTGAAAAGCTTTTAGTGGCATTTTGACAATTGCAGCCTGGAAATTCATCTAAATTAAAGCAGGTTTTGTTTGTTTACTTCTTACTACTAACAGACTTAGACAGCCCCACAGCATTTTTCAGGGCTTACATCATTCTGAAATGGGTTCAATTGATTCAAAACAAATTTGACAAAAAGTAATTTTCTTTGGCCACTTGGAGTATTTGTATATATACAAAAGGAATGGCTGAGCCTTGGCTGGTTTGCTCAGCAAGGTATCTGGAATTGATACGAAATATTAAGAAGTTTATTTTGGTTGCTGGAAGACAGAAGAAAACACAGGATTTAAATGAACTGGTCTGAAGGTGTGAGACTGAATGCAGGACAAGTTAGGAGCCAGATCCCCTGCTAATGTAAGTAAATTTAAGGACATTCAGTCCCTATTCCCACAGAATATATCAGGTGGATGTATGGCTGGTCCCATGCTGTCTAGCTTTTTATTTTGGTTTATTTGGAGTTTTCTGAATTCCCACATAAAGGGTGTGACCAAACGGGAAGAGCCAGGTATGCCATCACAAGTTGTGTGAAAAGTGGAGGCTGTGATTGATGATCACAGTCGTGGATGTTCTCTTTACATTTGTTCATTACAGCTATGTAGGACAGCTGTATTGCAACACCTACAGAAGTTACATATGAGCACCAAATCCATATTCACATTTATTTATTACATAAGAAAAAGCAGAATCACTGTTTTTTAACTCCAGTTTGTCGTTCCCAGACTCTCAGTCCGTCCCTGGGAAAAGCCCTTGAACAGACCAAGCCTGAAGGAACTGAAAGCTGTGAAGAGAGGAAGGTGGCTGGCAGCCCAGGACCACTAGTTGTACTTCTGTCACTTCACTGCTGCATTTAGAGACCAGATGCATTAGCTCAAGAGGCACAAGATGTCAGCTCTCACAGCCACATAGACAAGTGAGCTGGTAAGCAGAGGTCTGGATGCTCCTGGCCTGCTCTGTTAGCTCAGGAGGACTAACCTCCCTCCATCTCCTCTGAAGTCCCAGGAGAGGGAGGAGAAAGCAAGGCAGGCAGCGACAGGCACGTGGAAACGTCCGTTTCTGCACCGACTGCAGAGGAAGCGTTGGGAGGCTGTTCTCGTGGAGCTGCCATCAGCTTTTGAAGGTAGCCACCTCTTTGTTTCTCATCTGAGAAATGTCATCTGCTGTTAGTGGAACATCGCTTGCCAAAATGTCGACTCAATTGAAGGAGAAAGACAGCAATTTCAGCAAATGAGAGATTTTAGGAATTTGTTATTTATCTTGCAAGCTAAAAGACCATTATGTAGGGCTACATGTGTTGGGAGTATTTTAAAAAAAGAAGTTCCCAAAAGAATGAAGTCCTATGCAAATCAGTTCATACGTGGAAGGTCTTCTGCCTCAGACTGCCCCTCTCATAGAAGTGCTGGGAGACGGAACTCCTGGGGGAGATTAAAAGAGATGAGGGAGAGTTGTGACAGTGGTGGTCAGATGCATGGCAGTTGGACTGGGTACTTGTTTCTTGCCACAAATTACTTACAAAACCATGAATAATTACATAATAATTATAATTATAAAAACACAGCTCATGTGGAAAAGACAAGGAGCGTGTGCGCTTGCTGCATTAATGAAAAATGCAAGACACTGATTGTCTTATCTACTACTAAAGGAGTAGAACTGTATATCTAACAGCACATCCTATATATCTAACAGCACATGCAATCCCAGCTGCGGGACTAGCTTCTGTCCTGAGTTGCACTGATACAGGCTGATGAGAAGAGAATTCAGTTCTGGGAGTCCACGTAGCTGGTGATAACAGCCAGAGGAAAAATAAATTTGACTTGTGGTTTGGATTGGAATGGCAGAGTTGGCAGATCTCTTGCTGATTTTACCCATGTACTTATCTAAAATCATGGAATGGCTTCTGAGAAACTGTTTCATAGTTCCAATATGCAGCAACAGCTAGGTGAACATCTACTGCTTCCTCCATTTTAAAAGCCTAATCGAGACTCTTCTGAAGTCATCTGAAAGCTTTTCATTGTTTAGAGGAGATGGAGATTCAGCTCCAAACAGCTAGGTTTCTTGTTGTTCTTTTATTCTGGGCAAGAGCTGATTGATTTATTTTCCTCTGCAAATGTTTGCTGATGAGTGGTGACACCAAAGCCTCAGACCGCATTGGGCTGTTTACAGTCTCCAGAACATGGTTTTGTAAGGCTCTTTCTAGCTAATAATTGGTAGCTGGATGTGGTTGGGGTAGTGAAATAAACATACAGAGGAAGAGGAGGATGAATCATTAAGAAAATACAATATGTATGCTGCAGGAACTGCTGATGTACAGTGCATGTGTGGCAGATATGACATACCTGTTTTCTGTTGTCAGGAAAACGTTACCTGAAAGAAGAATTGCATCAAAATGTGTAGTTCCAGTTCTGCATATCCACACCTTCTAGATGCATGTGGTGTTTCAGTTTAGACTCCTAACCACTTATCAGCTTTTAACATGCACTACTTCTTCCTACAAACCCCTTAGAATTTGATCCAACAGTCTGAGGGCATAGTAGAGAAGCCTACGCTGCTGTAAATAGCAGTGCAGTTGCATCATTAAGAGTCCCTAAGGTAGACGGTCTGCATTAATGTGAAAAGGCATTTATACCAGTAAAACAGTATTATATTTGTTAGTGGAGCATGTTGGCATTCTCTGTCAGCAATGATCGCGCCCACATAGCATAGAAAGTGCTAAAAATACCACCTACAGTGATTTGGTGCCACAAAAAGAGAAGAGAGTGATGCAGTATAAAAATCACTGAGAAAAGCCCTTCAAGTAGTTTTCTTATCTCAATTTTTTTCAGGTTCTTAATAGGTACCCTAAACCTGCAGAGCCTTACGTTTCTGATGGTGCTTGGCCTGGAGCCATCCACGCCTGGAGCCTGGTCCCCCCTTCATGGCTGAGCCATCAGCTGCACTGGGAGGGAAGAGGAACCGAGGAAGAATGGCTGATGGCAACATTTGTGTGCACCCAAGTAAAAGGTCTGTTCATTCCTGTTCACAATGTTGAGGATTTAACCATTAAAAAAAGCCTGATTAGAAGACAAATGAGATGTTTGATTTCCCTGTTGCAACTGAGTTAATAAACATACAAATATACGTGATAAGTATATATGTATCTGTGTGCCAAAACAAGTGCTCCGAGCCCCTACTGTTTATTTTTACATACAGTGAAAAATGTTTATTTAGAAGGAAGATCAGAATTTACTTCATGTGTGATTGGTACACTCCATTCATGTATGTGCAGGCACATGCAAGCATCTCATTCACAGTTTCCAGCCCCAGCTCCCAAATGTCCAGTCCTGCTCTGCCACTGACCTTAGCCATAACTTAATCCTCAAAAACTTGTGAAGTCCTCAGAATTTTCTTACTTTTCAGAGCCTTAAAAGTAGCTCTGTTCATTCTCTCAAAAAGCTAAAATTTAGCTTCTCAGCAAAGCTGGATTGTTTTCAAGTCACTGAAGACGTTTTTCAAAGACAAAGACATGCCTTAGTTCTGAACTCTGCATGTTTTATAGAATATCTCTAACTTGAGTTTTGGTGCAAAGTGTTGGCAAGGGACTGAATATTAAACAGCAATACATAGAAAATAAGGTAAGATATTGCAGCGATACCATATAATTCTTCTCCAGTTACTGTTTTCCCGATCCACATGCCATGAAATATTATCTTGACTCCTAGTTAGTATTGCCATAAAAACCACAGGGGTTTCTTCTTGCTGCTACTTGTTTTTGTTAAAATCCCGTAATTGGTAACATCTGAATTAACATTTTGAAATAGCAGAAGAACAGAGCGCACAAAAGTCAATACGAAGTGGTGCTCTGAGAAGTCAATTTAACATTTAAGTCCATGGCATGCATCAGCACTAGAAGACCACAATCTTTAGGAAGTAATGAACTTACGTAACGAATAGCTTACATTTGTCTTGGTGGAAACCACCTGTGTAAACATTTACAACTAAAATGGAAACATGATAAAAAATTAATAGTCATCTCAGTTCTTCTACTTGATGCTTATATTTTGGTAAATCTTCACAGAAAATTATGTTGTATCTTCCTAGTGGAAGTGTTTTAGACTTGGATTGAATGCACTCCCTTGCAATATTATACGCTGGTACGCTGCTTTGTTAGAATTTTATTTACTGGTAATAAGTTTAGCTTAGTTTGGTGCACTTCAAATTATGTATGCGTTCCATGACATTGATTGTGAAACACAGTGGGCAATGAATATCACCAGAAAAAGGCTGAAAAACAGAGTCAGAACATCTTGTGAAATCCTAAAGTATGTTTAGATCGGTGGAATGGCTTTGAATTCTCCAGCCTCCCATGGGTTACTGCTACTGTACGGGTTAGTGACTTGGCTCGCCTGCTGCCTGACATCCTGGACTCACTGTATTGTGGTGTGAGAAACATTTGTCCAACAACTGCAGGCACCGATGCTGCAGGGGAGCTCGTCGGCTGGGCTGGAAAGGGAGGACTGCAAGATTCGCAGGGATGGTTCAATACAGCTGCTAAAGCACAGCAAGGGATAAAGCCTTCTTGAAGCCTCTGTGTAAGTCTCTGGGTAGGTCTTTTGATTTGGAATCTTTTTGAACTACGGTCACCTATGGTTCCTTTGCAGCTCTCAGGCTCTCTGTTGCATAAAAAGGGCCTTCAAATGTCACCCATTTTGCCTGACACGATCCTTTCTTCAGCATTCATCCTTCATGACCACAATTTAAGTGTTCAGGATGACAGAACACCTAACAGTGTGTTCTCAGTTATGATGGAGTCTTTTTTTAGGTGTTATTATTGGTAATAAAGTAAAAAAAGAACACAGGCTTTCAAATCAGAAGCACCTTTGTAGTTTTAAGAAGCCATTCTGGATAACTGAATGAGCAGAGCTAAAGAATTTGAAGGAAATGTACAGATTGTCTTTGCAAGACACTTCAATCCAATCCTCCTAGCAATACTGTAAAATCAGGACTATAAGAGAAAGAGCTCAGGAACTGGAAGCAGAAACCTGCTGGTTCCAGAGCTGGTCCTTCTCTGTGACCAGAGGCACATCACCTCGTTAGGCTGTCTGGGCTTCCTCTCTGTTTGAAGCTGGGGTGAGAAGTGTGTCTGAATAAGGCCTAGCCTACATGTGATACTGAGGAGAAGAGATGGATATTCTAGCGGGGAGGATATTCCAGAAAGGCAGGAAATACGCTGTGTACAGCAGAGTGAATTTTTCCACAGAACCTCAAAGATTTCCAGTTATAATGTGTTTGGCTTTGAAAATGTAATCCAACTTTTTATTGTTATTATTATTATTAGGTCTCTGGTTATCCTCTGGTCTTAAAAGAAGAACAGCAGTATGTTTAACAGCTCTATTAATGCCAGAGTAATAATTACCTATCACAGGAGTGGTTATCACACTGGGAGTGTTTGTACCAGAACTCCCATAGCATTATGATTCTTCACAACTTGGGAAGAATGTTTATTAAAGTACACAATTAGTGAAAAAGATTTTGTAATCTGAGTCTAAAACAATATCTGTGTATTAAGAAAAAAAAAAAAAAAAAAAAAGAGAGGCAAATGAGAGACTGTCAGCCCAGCAAAGTGATGGGGTAGTTCCAGCTGCATGGGATAAGACACAGTCCATCCATTCCCAGGAAAGACGAAGGCAAAAGTGAGAGCTGTTGTCTGGTCTGAGGAATTTGTCCCCAGGAATGGCTTACCCTGCGAGCCCGCCTTGTCTGCACAGAGATTTGAGGAGTAACAGAATGCTGATATATTTGAAGTGATGCATTTTCACTTCTCCCCTTGCTGCAATGGGATTCCCAAGGTGAATTTTTTCAACAGGATATTCCGAACTATCTGTTTCGTATTGATAATTGGCCAAACAATCCAGATGCTAGTTGCTGTTTTCTCTGTGATTATTTATGAATTATATTTATTACATTTATATACAAAAGCAATATTTATTCCCACAGTTATACTAGATTTCGAAACATGTGCACGACATTAGGAAAACTAAACAATTACAGAATCTTGTGGTATTTGCTGCTCTGTAAATGTCTGAGATTACAGTGAATCACAGGTGGGAAAAACAGGCCAGCTGTCACATTTCCGTCCTCTTGAAAGCACAAAGAGGCACTGGTGCGGGGGTGCTCTGCGAAGAAGTTCTCCTTTAGAGAAACTTAACCTGGGGGGGAAGTCAGTGAGAGTGGCAGTGAGAGATGTGAACCTTTGCACGTACCTGAAATTATTTTCATCTTAATTATAAGCATTTGAAACCTTACCATCTTTTCAAGCATCAGCGTACTGCGATGATGTTACTTTATAGCAAGTCCCGTATAATTACAGTTAGAATTGAACCGCTCATTTCCAAATAATCCCTTCGTGCCTGTTCAATCAGGAGGATCCCTTACTGACTCTCCGCTAAGGCTGGGGTGAGTCTCTGCAGTGCAGGGTGTACGGAGCCTTCCTGCTGTTCGGCCTCTGTTAGTTCTCATTTGAAAGAGACGTTGTAACGTGGCATCTCGTTGTTATCTTGACAGGCAAGAAGGGTGGGGACAGGGTGCAGGGCTTGGGGCGGCTGCCGAGGGCTGCAGTGGGAGCACCCTTGCACCCTTGACCTTTCCTGTCCTCACCCTCCACCCATCCCAGTTTGCAGCCAGCTTGCCTTTGTGCTCCCGAGATCTTGCCTAAAAACACCGTGTGTATGTGTTTCCCTGCAACTTGACTAATTACAGCTGCAGTTGTGGACGCAGCGTGAGGCGTTTGCTCCCAGCCCTCGCAGCACGCAGAGACCAGGGCAGTAAACGTGGGCAGAGCAGAGCGAGGTGAGCGGTTTTCACGCCCTTGCCCATTACATCACTTCGGTGCTGCATGCTGGTTATTTGCTCTCTATATCGCTTCCCCCCAGGGGGCTCAAAGAAATCAGCAAAGCTCCCCCGGCAGAGCTACGAATACCCAGCACAATTCATTCAGGCGCAGCAGGAAGGCCGGGGATTAATCGGAGGGGGAATGCTGTGAATTCCAGCGAGCTCTTTCTTTCCCTGGCACAGCTGGTGGCGGGGATAGTGCCACATGAAAGCCGCGCTGTCACCATCCATCACCGTTACTTGTGCGACTGCATTCCAGGGAACGAATTGGCCTCATTTGGTAGCTCTGGCGCTGCTTCCTTCTGCCAGGTTATATGCAGGAGGAATCCAAATTCAAGTACACCTCGGTGCTCCAGTTTTCAATCTATTTTTAGGAATTACTTCTCCAAGACAAAATTAGAGTGGATGCATTTTTGAACGTTAGACCACGGCATCGTAGACACCAGAGATGGGAGAGTTTATTAACAGCCTGTCTTCTTTCAGCTTCAGAGCTGATCTCTTCCTGATGTTAAATTTCCTAAATGAGGTTTCTGTGATGTAGCAGGAAAGCTGTTCTCAAGGAGGTTTTATTTTATGGGAAATTGTTTTCTGTAGGATGTCATTGTTCAGTTATGACTTATTATTGTAGTTCTTCGTATTGGTAGAATACCAACTAGGAGAGCTGAATTTTTCCTTGTCTTTCTTCACAGAACTGCACGTATTAATCATTTTCTATTCTCCAGTCCCACAGTCTTTGCCCATATGTATTGCCGTTACCTAGCTGTGCTGTGATCATACGTAGGAGTCACTGGGTAGCACCCATGCTGCTAGGAGTTGTTTATTGTAGCATATTTATCATAAGAGTGCCCTACTGAAAGGCAAACAGTGAGCAAGTATCAGAAATAGTGTGATAAATGAAGATGAGAACAGCGTGATGCGAGGTATTGCCCAGCAGCCTCCCTTCTGGGCCTTACCATAAAGCTGGGCACCGGTTAGGCTGCAGTGTTACTGCCCGGGAAGCTTTCCTTCCAGGTTTTCAGGCATTAAGGCAGCGATCCCCAGAATTTCCCCACTGTGCTGGCAGCAAATATTTAAATATTTGGGATTTGGGGAGTTGTTTCCAGTTTAACATATATAACTCCAAAAATCCTCATTCTCTTTCAGATTCTTTATTTGCTCTTTGCAATTCTGCAACTGCATATGTGTTTTTTCTTTGATTTCAAAGGTTCCTTGGTTCCAAAGGTTTCAAAGCATTTCCTTAAGACCTTTTGGCATCAAAAGCAACTGAGCACAGTACGTGACAGCAAGCAGTTCAGGCCATAGCTACCATTTCGTTTTTATCAGAAAATAGCATTAATTTGGATCAGGTTTCCATAGTGTTATGCCAAGAATAAGAAAAATTAATTTTCCTTCAGATGCTTTGCTATGTTCACACTTTATTGGATATAGCTAGACCTTAGGTGCTTGAGAGCAAAGTCTTTTGATTGTCATTTTCCGTCAGGACCGAGAATTGATTCCTAAGATAAGATTGCAGTAAATATTTACTTTTGGTAGCAGTGTTAGCATAAGCAGCTCCTTCCTCTCGCACACGTTCGTGCCCTCACGTTCTGCTGGCAGCGCTTTGTGTCGGTAGGGGCTGCCCGCAGTCCTGCGGGACGTCGGGGGGCTTGGCAGCCATGGGAGCTCCCACATCCAGCTGTGTCCGTGCGGCACGGGGCGACGTGGCTGAGGGGGAAAGCTGCTGGCGGTGGCAAGGGGGTCGTGCCTCAAGCCAGTGCTGCCACCGAAAGCTCTCACGGGACCGCAGCCGGGGGCCTGGAGGAGTGGGCATGGGGATGAAGATGAATGACTTGGGGGAAGAAAATCCTAAATTGGTGTTTCTGCTGGGGAAAAAATCATACTTGTCTGCCTTTCTACTGTAACGTCGTGTCCTCAGGCCTCTGAGCTTTGGCTGTGAAGAGCCAAGCAGACCTCTTTGCTATTCAGCCGCTTTTCCTGCTTCTCCGTGATTCTCTGAATACACTGATCTTGTACACGCGTATATAAAAATCTCTTATTTTAGGTTTTGTTTTCCTTTCTGACCTAAGGCTTGTATTCCTGCCAGTGAACGCTTGCTCGGCACCGAGCAGGCACTGTTTAAACACTTCCTGCCGCGCTCTGCCGGAACGCTTCAATCTGTCTCGGTAAAGAGAAAGAAAGGTTAATCATTCCTGGGCTTTTTAAAGAACACCTGATTCTGGCAGTGAAAGCAGTTCGTGTGGATTAACTGTGATTAACTGTGATCAACACTTTCCTCCTGTCGATTTGAGTCATACTATCTTATTTTACCCAAGTTCTTAGAAATAACTCCCTGAAAGGTTAACCTTAGTTTAGCACTTCTTTGAGTTTGGTAGGAACAACCCAGTTGCAAATAATGGACTCGGATGGCGTGTCATCCCAGGAAGAAAAAATAACTCTGCCATTTCTCTCCTTTCCTCTGAAATCTCTCCAGGGGCTGCCAAGGCCGGAGGTCTCGCTGTGTGCTGCACACCCAGCCACCCCGTCCGAGAGGCGAGGGGGGAGCGGCGCTCGTCTGACTGACTCCTTTCCTCGCAGGGTGGCTGAGCTGGGGGCAACAATTTACTGCAGATACAGACCAACAATAAATTAGTACGTCCCCAAGAGTCTGGAAGGAACCGAGGAGGAGCAGTGACTCAGAAGTGAGTCATAGAGCCTCCCCGGCCTTACCCGGGGATGAGGTACTGTGCGCACCGCTCCTTCATCTGGTCTGCCTCGAAAGGACAAGCGAGGCCTGAGCAGCCCTGAATATGACTGTGGAAAAATAAATGTTAGCTAGCAGCAACCATTCCTTGGCAGCAGCAGACTTTGCTATGTTCTGTAAGATATTCCCTGTGGCTAGTCAGTACGTTTCTGATAGGGGAAGGGGATCGATCGGTCGGAGGCCCCGAGCTGGTGCAGCGGTGGCATCAGGGCGGCAGGGCAGGAGGCCTTACGGCGCCTTCCTTCCTCCTGGCTTTCCTCTGACGGCTCTTAGTGCTGAGGCAGTGCCCTTGTGTGGCACAACAGACAAGGAATCTTAGGGCTACTTAATGATTAAGAGATGTTAAAGCTACCTGCTTGCCACGATCCCTATTTGCCGAAGCACAAGAACGGAGTGGCTGCAAGTTTGTACTTTGGCAAAATCTTCTTATGGGACTGGGGCAGCGCTAACTCATCGTGACCTTGTCAGGACTGCTTGTACCGTGTTTCACCACGGGGCTGTGGCTGCATTTGTCTTGCTAGGCACCAAAATTAAGATATGAAACTTTATAGAAGTGTTTGGGTTGATGGCACTTCAATCTCTTTGCAGCGCTGACCACTCCTAGCTGCTGGAATAGCTGTGCCAGGTGGACTGGGGCCAGTTTTTTGTTAATTTTTACAGATTTTTTGTTTTACAGATGACAGGCGTGCAGAGACTGTTGTGTGATTTGATGAGCAATCCAAGGGGAGGAGGTTGTATTCCCTTTCTTTCTCCCTTTCCTTTAGTACAAGCGTTCTGCTTCGTCTCTATTACTCAAAGTACAATATTCGTTTTACCTTTTGGTGAGCTGATTTAACTTCCAGTCTCGTAAGAAACTGTTGGCTTTGTAAGATAAAAAAATCTTTTTTACTTTCTGCTTGGTTGGCAATTGGAGGGGCCTGACAAATATGCGTGATAAGCCTGAGAAATGCATGGCTGAGGGAAGGGGGAACGGTGCCTCCCCCTGCAGTGTCAGAAAGCCACCAGAGCAGCTTGCTCCATCTCCTGTAACCTCCCCCTGTGCTTCCCACCAGGTGCCAAATTGGAAGGCTAAGAAGAAGTGAACGGGCTGTCAAAGTCAGAGGCTGGTGCAGGACGAGGGGACCAGCAGGATAAAAGCAACCAAATCTCAACTGCTGATGCCAGCGGGTCAGGAGAGTTACCATTCCTCCCTGACAGCCCCCTCTTGGCTGATTGTGTCTATTTCCCTGTTAAAGTTCCATGAATAACGTGTCTTATGTACATTAAATTTCAGATTCTTTGGCAGTTTTTTTTTTTTTATAATGATAGTTCAGCTGTGAAGATGATGAATGCCCACTGTAAAAATTCCCTTTCCTTCTTCCTGTTGCCCGAGATAGGTCCTGATAACAGCCTCAGAAGATAAAGCCTTTGGTCACTAAATGGTTATAAACATTACAAATCTATGTAAAGAAATAATTTTCCCTTAATCCTATTTCTTGCACACACATAAAATGATGGTATAAAATGAGAGGTTTGGGTTAAAAACTAGTGATACTTTGATTTGAGAAGAGCTAATGAACTGACTGTAATGGAGATGCCGAGCCATGCAGCGTCAACAAAAGCGAACACACCTGGACAGAAATGCGAATTTCTTTAGAAACATCATCACAGAAGGACTATTTCTTTTCTGTGACCTTTCTGTCTGGTATCAGATGGGTGCTGTTCCACCAACAGCTCCTGGCTTCCCACTGCGCAGGCAGCATTCCTTGATGCAGGGGCGTGGGCGGTTCTCGTCGTCCCAGCAGGATGGGGCAGTAACAACATCTCAGAAACAACCCAGGAATCTGACTGAGCATCACGTGTGTACACATCTTCAATAATTTTATTAACCACGGCTGGGGAGGCCTGCCTGCTTTTTTTTAAAAAAAAAAAAAAAAAGTGAATCCAAAAGAAGTTTAGCTGCACCTATAAAAAGCAGCAGTTGCGGACAGACTTTTAGATCAGACTGTTATGTGCAGCATCAGACTTGTGATCAATATCTGCGAGAGAGTGTTGCTACAAATAGTCCTGCCATGGTGAGTGCGCGGCGCTTGCTTCCTGCTAGCTCAGAATAGTTCATGCCCCAGTCATTCTGCGACGTCGCTATTGGATTTTTTTTTTTCTAATACATACAAAAGAAGCAAAGTCACTCAACTCAACTCAAAGAACAAGAAGAAAAAAAAAAGCTCCAAGTTCAC
This sequence comes from Oxyura jamaicensis, assembly GCF_011077185.1. NCBI lineage: Eukaryota > Metazoa > Chordata > Aves > Anseriformes > Anatidae > Oxyura > Oxyura jamaicensis. Next base: position 30,639,481 of record NC_048900.1, on the reverse strand, counting down.
AGATTGCATAGCAGTATCGTTTGCTCACTAGAAGGAAGTGACCTTTAACTCTGCCTTCGCCTTATGAAGCAATTTTCATTCCAAGAATACTTGTGTTCATGCAACTATAAATCAGCAGATTAAAAACAGGGGGAAGCTTTGCCTGTGTAACTGCTTCACAAAACCTCTCTCTTTATTTACTGATTTATTTGTTTTTTATTGTAGGTCTACAAACTGATAGCCCGGATGCAGATCTCTTTGAAACAGCGGTAGGGTTTGTATCCAGACCTAATGCTGCCACCGGGTGTGCAGGTGATGCTCCGGGCTGACCCCCGCTGGGTGAGGGCCACCCCTGGGCACAGAGCTGTGTCCATCCTGCATCGTGAGAGGGCCTCGGGTAAGAGGAACAGGGATAAAACAAGCTCCTAAGCCCAGCTACACCTAGGGACCAGCTGATTTAGGGATCCGTGAAAAACTGCTTCCATCTGCAGCAGCCAGGGAGGAGGAACTTGGGTTAGGAAAGAACTTGGCACTGGCTTCGGTAGGGGGAACAAGAATTATTGTGCCTAGGCCACTCTGGCAGATTCTTATCTCTTATATCTTCATCTTCCCAGCATTGTCCCTCAGAGAGTGACCCCGGAGGCAGAGGGGGGCTGTTTGCTGCCAGCTGAAGTCGGTGCGAACCCCGGTAGGGAGCTGCGGTGCTCTGGGGTGGGTGCGTGCCAAACTCCAGCGTTACAGGGCGCTTTTAAGGAAGCAGAACCGCAGGACTTGACGGTAGCCTCCATTTAGGAAAACACAAAGTGAGTGGGACAGGAGGGAGCCAGGCTCTGCAGGGTGTGCCGGCTTGGCCGAGCTCTGCGGGGTGGTTCTGCAGCCGTGGCCGCAGAACCTTTGAGGACAGCGCCCGATGAAGCACCCTGCTGCTCCGACTTGCGTCATGCTGCGCTCTTGGTGAAAATGTTTGTGTAGCTGTGCTGCGAATTAGGTTGGAAGTACAGACATCTCGTACGCCATCCTCCCCTTCTTTATGTTTGACGTGGATAAATTCCTCATCCAGCTCACCCCACAAAACACTCGCACAGGAATTTACACAGCCTCTCGGTGACCCAGACGGGACAACAATACAGCAGGAAAAACAAAAATCCGCATCCCCATCCCTACGAAATAACTCTCCTCCAGCCAGATCAGCTCCTCAGCCTGCCGCATGCCGTGCTTGTACGAGAAGCTGTGCAGAGACAGGACGGAGCGGCTGCGGGAGCTGCGCCCCGAGAAACCCAGACACCGAACGTCAGACAGTCCAGGGCTGCACCTGGAAGTGATTTTCTCTACAGCTCTATTCTCTTTCCTTCTTTCTGTCCTTCTTTCCTTCTTTCTCTCTTTCTATTCCTCTCTGCAGCTTTCTTTCTGTTGGGTTTCTCTGTATGGCACCACAAGCTGCTTTACCAGCATGGAGCAAGGATAATTCATAGGGCCGGGGCTGGGGAGAGGAGAGGCTGTCTGAGCTGATACTGCTGCCAAAAGAAATGTCTTTGGAAACAGAGCCAAGTAATCAGGTAAAATGCTTACTGCCTGCTGATGCCAAGCAGTGTCTTTTGCTATACTCCAAATATTTATGTCTCTGCGAAAGACATAAACATTTCAGCAGCGGTCTCTTTAGCCCTCATTGCCAGCACTTAATGTGAAGTTGCTGTGTTCCGTGGTCCCAAACCTCCCTGAAGATGACTAATTCCTGCTGGGCGAACTCCTGACCTGCCCAGCCAGAGGCACGAAGCCCCCCAGCAGGAGAAGCGAGCTCCAAGAAGCGGCTGGACAGGGTGGCGGTGACGGCTGCGGGGCTGCAGATCTGTGTCTGACATTGTCGTCTCCTTATTTCCCTTTTCCCTTTATTTTTCCTCTTTTCTCCATTCCCACAGTGCTTAACATGGGAATTCGAGATGGAAAAGGAGCCTGTCTCCGTCCTGTTCAGAAGTAACAGGAGTCGGGGAGCAGTCTGAGCCGCGGAGCTGGGAGGGCAGCGTTGGGCCCTCCTCTCCCTCCTTGTACACTGTCCTGTGCCTCCCCCTTAGACGCGGTCCATGTTAAAAGCTCAGTCCAGACGGCGTGTTAGAGCTCAGTGCTTCCTCTATTATTTATTAATAATATACACATTTGGCATATTTTTTTCATCTTGAAATGCTGAACTGCTCACTTCTATACGCCAGCAAACTAAGCCAGCACATAAGAATTTCCCCAGTTATTGAGGAGCTGAATTAACTGACGTTATAGCAGACAGAAGATAAAATTCCCATGCCCGTCTTGCTGCCTTTACTGTCTGGAAAAATCCTTCCTCCTGCATTTTCAGAGCTTAGTGGATGGCATGTACATGGCAGGTTACATGTATGTAAGCTCTCCAAAAAGTGTGCTCTTTTCTTAATGTTCATGAATATTTCAGGAACTTGTGCTAAGAGGTTTCAGCGCATTCCAGGACAATGATCTCAGGTTTCTGCTTTGCCTTAGGAGGAAGCGTGGTCTTCTGTGACACATTCTGCATGGTTTGCATTATTCCTCCAGACAGGGCTTACTACGGTTACAAAATCAGATGGCCTGAAAATATACTGCCTCTTTATGTAGGCCGAAGGAGTGTATGTTCTTACAACTTTTTCTGTGTTTTCCCATTCTTGTCAGTCCTTGACATGAGACGGGCATCGTATGTGGCTGTCTCTACAAATTCATTCATTCTCCAAAGCCGTGAGCAGCGCTGGAGTTAAGGAACTGCATTTATTTTTCTCACCCTTTTATGTCATTATTTACTGTCGCTTGAGTGGGTAAATACACTTTGAGAAAATTTTGCAATACACAGGACAACCAAATTAATCTTTTCCAGCTGAAATGCCTGTGATTCTGTTATAAAATAGTGATATATAGGTAGTAATACAGTGATTTGCATCAGCATGTACTGCAGCATTTGGTAAACATCAGCTTAATCACAGTACTAATTAGATCTAAATGTTGGAATGTGTCATTTTGTTAGCCATGTGCTTCCTTTGCTTAGAGTGATGCGTTTTAATACAACTTAAGATCTCAAAAATAATACCGTTTAGCAGATATATTTGCTGCCTGCCAGGTATGTGTTCTCAGAGCAGTGAATGAGCATTTAAATTAAGAAGGAAATCCACGTCAGAGTTTAAGGTATGTGCTTATACTAATTGTTTTTACTTTAAAGACATGCCTGACAGCAAACCGTGGAAATTATTCTAATTAAAACAACAACAGCAACAACAAAAAAACAACTTCGGAACGTGAGCGCAGTCGATATTCAGAAGTATCTGGGTCATTCCTTCTTGCAGTTGGGGCAGAGAACTCAAGGAATGCCGACGGACAAGCTCTGGCAAGTCCACCCAGTGTAATGTACCAGGACGCTGCCTTCCAGCCGACTGAGGTGGGTTTGCATGGAAACACCGAGCTGCTAACTGGGGCAGCAGATGCAGCCATTTCTCCGACTTGTGCTGGGCTGGCTGAGAACCCACACTGCTGTGAGTGGACGTGAATCACTGCATTCAAATTACAGACAGCTTTTTTTTTTTTTTTCCTTGTTAGCTATATGATTTATTTATTGTAGAGTCTGAGTAAAATGAGGATTACAAGATTCAGCAACACAAATTCCCTTGGCTCTTTTGCTTCTATGCACATTAACTATCCTGGTTAGTTAGCGGAGCTGAATGATGCTGAAAAAGTCCGTGACACAGAGACAGCAATGTGCTGCTCCCGTTACAAGACACTTCCCTGCCCTGGGACACAGAGCTCTAACTCATAATTACAGGTGGATTAATTGGTGACAGCTGGGGCAGGTATTACGGAGCTGCACGCTGCGCTCTGCTGCCGCGGATCACCTCCTAGCAGGAGTGGGATCTGGCTGGTTTGGGGGCATTTGCAGCCCTGTGTCGTGATGTAACGTGACATCAGGGACAGTTCACACGAAGGTGCTGGGTGGTGAACTGGGACAGCTGGGGAACAGCAGGTTGCTTGACTGGGATGTGTGGCCCCAGGGAGGGAAACCTCCGAGGAGCACAGCTAGCAGCAATATTGCTCTGGACACCCCACCTCTCATCATCTGCTCTTGGAATCAGAGCCTACACTTGGCTCAGACGGAAAATAAGATTAAAAAGAAAACCATTTGCTTTCTAAATATTTCCCCATATACTGCACACACTTGTATTTTAAAGGACAAAAAAACCCTGTCTTACTCTAATTCAGTCCCTACTCCGGAGCAGCTTGCCTTGATTACATTGTACTAAATTACTCATCTTGGATATATGATTCTCTTTATTTTCTCTGCCAAGAGCAAAAATATGAGATTATTTGGCAAGAGGAATGTGTATCTAAAATGTCAAATTACAGCTCATAACTATTACGGGATAGTTTTGGCGTTAGCCCTTTGTGGTTGTTCCAAAACAGATGTCTCTTTCTAGGAGATCTTTAAAACTAATACATACTTCATGTTTGCTTTTAGCTGGTATTTCGAGAATGTCTCATAAGGACACTGGCTGGGTGCACATGTTGGTTTAGTCTAACTTTAAATTTCTAATTTCTCAACACTTCCAAGTCTTCAGCTTGCATTAACTGATAATTTTGTGTACAGAGAATAAAAACATTGAGAGCTGGGATCTTATTTTTTATTTCTTTTTTTTTTATTTCCTTTTTTTTCAACAACCAATATAGCCAAACTACCTAACTGAATCTTATTTAACAGAGGAATAAAATGACACAGCTAGTTCATATTTGTCAGCTTTTTCATCTGCAGTACTGTTGCCACTGGAACGTGATTAAATCTCTCTTGCTTTTGCCTTGTTAATTAACTAATATCATCAGCCTCTACTAAAACTGAATTAAGGTCTGTTCCTTGGTGTTGTAGCTCTGAAGCAGGTACCACAACCGCACATGTTCAGCGTGTGCGCGTTTGCTCACTTCTCGTGGGGCTATGAAACATGGCTGTGGTTTAATTTAGTGGCATCTGCTAATTCGGTCCTCAGTGCTGAACTTGGAAAGGATTGGATTTGTGGGAATACAGGGGCTTAATAGAAAAATGGTAAGAGGCTGTCAAAAAACCTCTGAAATTTGTTTTTTATTCTGAACACGGGGGATGGAAGCATGAAGGTTTTAGTATAAATAACCGAGCAGCTCGGCTCGTAGAAGGAATTTACTACAGGTAAGGTTACTGTCCTAGGATAGCATGCTGGACCTCATTTTGTGATATTCAAGTGTCTGTATCTCGTAGAAAAATAGCTTTGCTTGCTGCTGAGGCGGACACAAACCCGGGAGAAGGCCGCCTCGCGTGCTGGAGGTGGACCTTGTGGCTCCTGCCCGCGGCGCCTCCTTGGACGTGGTCTTCGTAGGGGAAAGCTGGTTGTGAGCACAGCTTCGGCTGCTGGTGCACGGCCCTCTGCAAAGGCTGCTCGCACAAAATTGCTCATCCAAAATGTCGGTGATGCCACTTTGACCGGTGCGACACATTCGGACCATTTTCTGCCCCCAGCTGTGGATTAGCAACACCTTCCGAGCGACCCGGCTCTGGTGGCTTTGGAACCGTGGCTTTCGTGAGCTGTTTTTTGGAGAGGTGGGAGGCGGTGACGCGGGGCTGGGTGAGGGTGCTTTGCACGAGGGAAAACTTCGGGGCCTCTGGCTGATTGCTTAATGAATCAAGCTGAAGGAGTCAAGTAGAGCTGTACATACTGCCAGATGATCATTATGTCATGGAAGGGGCTTGGAAGGAAGATCTTGGAAGTTTGGTGACAGACTGATGATGGATCTGCCCTAGACTTGTTCAGATATCCTGCTGCAGAAGCTTTGCTTCCTGCTGATTGGATTAATGGTCAAAAGAGAGAGCTTGGCAGACTCCAAAAAATGCTGAAAATTCAGGCTTTCCACAGATTCGCTTTTGATGGCTTGAGCCTTTTAACCACATGGCAATTGTAAAGCCTATAAACAAGATTGAATAATCCGGTTTAAGCAATCTTTAATAAAATATAAATTATTTTAATACACTATTATTGGCCCCTCCTTCAGGATATCACAAGTCTGCACTTTCAGGCTGACAAGCTAAAATGTGCTCTGTCAAATTACGAGCTCTGTTTTGCCTTACACACAGCCTGGAGGCCCCAGTGCCCCCGCTGAAGCCCCGTTTTGGGGCATTTCGGGCACCGCACTACGCGAGGGAGGCTTTGCCTTCCACCCAGAGCACCTCAGAGAAAAGCCATCATGAGTTACCTGGGCGGCTCTCTCACCTGCCCCACACCCGGTGAATAGTGGGGACCCCTGCTCAGACACCTGCCTTGCACGAGGGATGCGGTGGGGAGCGCTGGACGGAGGGAGGCTGAGCAGCAAGAGGGACTTGGGGGGACACTGGGGACCCCCAGCACTGCTGCAGGGCTCAGCGCCCACAGGACGGGCACAGCAGGCAATGCACGGGGTCTTTTGTCCTCGCTGTCTGAGGTCCTGTGTGCTTTGGGGTTGCATTCGCGGTGGCTGGGTAATTCCCCAGCCAAGTTTGTGTTCCTTTCTGTCTTGCTGTGTTGTCATCAGAGGGATCGTGCCAGGAGGCCGGGCTCCGGCAGGGATGGAGCTCCGGGTTGGGCGGGTAAAGGGCTGAGGAGCAGCGTGGGATCTCAGTCCAGCAGGCTGGGGGCACTCCAGTCGAAGGTGCCAAAATAATAAATAAATAAATACATAATAATAATAATAATAAAGCGCCTTGCTTTGTGGATCGAGGGCTACAAACAGTGGCAAGCTTCTACTTAAGCCAAACTGGCTGAAGAGAAATGGAGCTCAGGAGCTGAGTACACTCACATCTGCCTGGTTTTTAAGGTGAAACATCGCATATTTGTCAATTTTCCTCCTAATCCTAACTGCAATGGGCCGTTACAAGCCATGAGTCTCCATCCACTCACCCACCTGAATCCTCTCCCCCCACACTTTCTTTTTTGATGGAAGCCATACCAAGTTTGACATTTGAGTATCATTACACAGCATAGAAAGGTATTTTCTCACAGAGATAAATTTTTCCTCTCCATCTGTGCACTGGAAATGACACAAAACGCCCTTTTCCTGTTCTCTGAGAAATTTTTCCCTGCCACCAGCACTCGCAAGAGACCAGGAAGGCGAAGTCACCGACGGGAGCAGCGAGAAGCAGGCAGTGCTTGCGAAGGCTTTGCATCGCCGTTCCCCTGTAGCAGCAAACTCCCCACGACGTATTTTTAGGAGTAACCCAGTGCTGTGTGCGAGGTGTTCCCAACAACCCAGGCAGCTGAGTGCTGGTGTCCAGCAGCGCCAATGCCCCCAGGGAGGTGCCGCCGAGCCAGGGGGCAGCTGGCACGCGGGGCAGCCTCACGCGGGGCAGCAGAGTGTATCTGGCCGTGGATGGCTGTAATTTAACCAGATTTTTGTCTGCTGCTGCCCTGTAGGGTACATGTGGATTCAGCCCAGCGCTGGGCTGCTGCTAATGTTTAAAAAACTTGCTTTTGTAAAGCAAAAATGAAGCAGCTCATACACAAAACTTCCATGGACTTGAAAAATACCTCTAAATTCTAGCATTTTTCCTGACAGTTTCCATTAGCTATCCAACTGAAATGAGACAGTGGGTGAAAAGGAAGATAGCGAAACTTTCTGTGGGTTTGATCTCTTTGAAAACTGAGCATCCAAAGACAGTTTTCTTAAAACTTTTGCAGTCACTGTTAGCACGGACATGTAGCAGCGAAAACTGGGAGCCTGTGACAATCCCACTGAGCACTTACCTGCAGCTTTAAACCCCTAAATCCTTTGAAAGCCTGGGCTCTAGGCCCAGTGCTGCAAGGAGCTCTCTGTGGAAAGACTCCTTCCCCTGCCCCGAGCTGACTGTCAGACAGGGCTTTTGCAGCTCAGGCTTTCTAAACAGCCTGGAGCAGTAAGGAAAAAGTAATGTAATAACCGGCAGGTAGGAGGTGATCGATTCCGGAGACCTTACAGAGGTAGAATTGTTCTCTGTAAACAGCTGGAAAGGAAAAGCGATGGCTAGGGGTGTGCTTTTTCTTTTCTTTTTTCTTTTCATTTTCTTTTTTTTCTGAGAGTTTTGTGGGGTCACGTTTTGGCATAAGAGAGACCCCAGTTTGCTGTGGTATTTGCTCTGCCCCCTTTGGACTTGTTCTAAAGTCACCCGTGATTAATATGCCCAAATTTTGTGGCTTTAAAGATGTAGGAATGTGGTACGCGGAGAAAGTGCCTTATAATGCCAAGTGTTTTTTTCCAGTGTTATTGTTATTTTACTTTTATTTTTTCACTACAGATGCTTTTATTGTGCTTAGCTCTACCTCTTATATTTTCGTACAAAGTATTTGGTATTTGTCTTGGCAAAAATCCACTGACGGGCTTTGATTTTGCAAGCACATCGTGGGGATGATCCTGTTGGGTTCACAGTGGGTACAAAGGACTTGGCCATCAGGAGCTGTTTTTAAAAATGAAGTCATAACTGTAATGTAAAAAAATATATATATATATATTTTTTTAAAAAAAAAAAAAGACCGAAGGCATTTGCTGTCACTGCTGCCTGCAATTCATAGCACGAAGTTGTCATTACACTGCACAATGTAACAGCACATGGATGTCTGCGTCCCAAACAAACGTGGTGCTGGAACCTGCTGGGTGCGTAGCTGCCACCCATTCCGTGCTGCCAGTACTTATTCAGCTTTATCATCTTTGATTACCGTAGATTTTTTTTTCATGTTTCTTCTGTTTTTTCTTGTTACTGACCCCTTGCTTTAGATTATTATTTGTTTACACCCCTGAATAGATGACCCATCTTTCATTTTGCTGCTTCCTGCGCACACGTCTGTCACCGGCTGTCTCCTTCCATGGCATGTTCCCAAGGAGTGTATTCAGCCACCCCCATCCAGCATCAGCTGTAGCTGGTGGGATTTGCTACAAGCCCTCAAGGGCAGGCAGCAGAGCCACGCTCCCATACTGAGCCGAAGGGCGTGAGCCCATGAGCAGTGCTTGGGGCCAGGGGTGTGAGGAGCTGGTGAGGGGAGTGCCTGGCTGCTGGCCCTATCCCCATATCCCCATCCCCATCCCATCCCGTCCCCATCCCATCCCCATCCCCATCCCATTCCCATCCCATCCCCATCCCATCCCCATCCCCATCCCATCCCCATCCCCATCCCATCCCCATCCCCATCCCATCCCCATCCCATCCCATCCCATCCCCATCCCGTCCCCATCCCCATCCCATCCCCATCCCATCCCATCCCCATCCCCATCCCCATCCCATCCCCATCCCCATCCCCTTCCCCATCCCCATCCCATCCCCATCCCCATCCCCATCCCCATCCCCATCCCATCCCCATCCCATCCCCATCCCCATCCCCATCCCCAT